>NC_056523.1:287806524-287862496 GCF_019175285.1 Sceloporus undulatus
TGGCTTTTTCGGGTTGCGAAATCTTTCAGGTTACGAACGGCGCCGCGGAACGAATTAAATTCGTAACCCGGGGTACCACTGTAACTATGACATCATATTCATCAGGACATTCACAAGGACTTTACCTCTCTATTCAACCAGTTGACATGCTTGGCAATAAGTAGTACATGTAAAAACATCAGCCTTCTAAAACAGTTAAAATGTAACTTTGTTCTTGAATTATCATAATCAGGTTCTTCCTAATCACATAGTTTTCACAGTGTTTGCTAAATCATTATACAGACAATTCCTAAAGGCTTTTACGTATCCACAGTCTTGTCCCTTATCATATTCTTAGCCATTTTCATCGCTTTGAGGAATTTTTCATATATTAAACATCGAGCAAATCTTAAGTCTTAACTACATTAATCACATGTAAGCATACCTCCTAGCTTTACCAGAATCAGCATTTTAGGGCTTGTCAGGAACTTTTCTTGGGAGGGCTAGATGTAGCCCTCCTCTTGTATTAGAAGTCTGCCTAAGCAGCTTAACTATGCAGGTCTGACGGCTTTTTTATTCTCTTTTGATGCCCACTTAGTTATTGCAGGCAGCCTTGGTTATCTAATCAAGGGTTTAAATTTTTATCTTCTGTACACTCAATTCTAGTGCATATCCCACTTTTAAATTACACCCTATTACCATTGTCAGGTGTCTCTAGTGTACTAACTTTCAGAGTGACCTGAGGTCATTCTTTGAAATTTTTGTTTACATATTCTAAGGCCTGAAGCAGATGGGCCAAATAAAGCACCTTCTGGGTTCTTTGGGGGCATGGTGTTCAAATACTGCACACCCCTGAAGCAGTCAGAAGTTGCTCTGGGATCAGGTAACACGGCCTGAAGCCAGCCCCAAAAGGAGCAGAAAAAAGCTGCTCCTGCAGGAGGCCATTTGGAACTGTGGCAGTGGCTGGCTTCAGAACAGTGGCATCTGGTTGCTGTGGTCCCAGAGTGATTGCGGCTGCAGCAGCTGCAGATCGCTCCATTTTGCCCATTTACTTTGTCCTATAGAGAACATCTTAGTAAACTGTAGACCATAAAATCTGTGACAGTGTCTGTCCATATTTTGCTTTGTTATAAAAGAAAGGGAAATGTTTTTTAGATTTCAAATCTGTCAAACATTTCCTTTTCTTTTTTTACTAGTCAGAATATGGCCAGACACTGTCACAGATCTTATGCTCTATATTCTACCATCTATAGGTTTCTACAAGGTAATATGTCCTTATTTAATGATATATTAACCTTTCAATAGTATATTCAGAGATTGAAGAGTTGTTAACTAAAGTTCATCTTGTCTGTAATACAACTCTTGCTTTTCCTGTTTCTGATTCAGCACTAGAATTTAGGAATAAAGGGAGTAGCTGTTCTGCAATGTGTATTCCAACCTATCTTTAACTGCCACTCACTCGTACTCTTTTACATGCTTGCAACTCAAGACTGGCCCAAGACATTTTCCTATCTGAGACAGAGCAGCAAATGGCACCTCTCTCAGGGTGAATAGTACTCAAATCATAGAATCATAGAGTTGGGAGAGACCACAAGGGCCATCCAGTCCAACCCCCTGCCATGCAGGAACACTCAATCAAAGCATCCCCAACAGATGGCCATCAAAAACCTCTATGAAAGGAGACTCCACCACCCTCCGAGGCAGTATAGTCCACTGTTGACTAGCTCTTACTGTTAGGAATTTCTTCATAATGTTGAGGTAGAATCTCATTTTCCTGGAGCTTGCATCCATTGCTCCGGGTCCTAGTCTTTGGAGCAGCAGAAAACAAGCTTGTTCCCTCCTCAATATGACATCCCTTCAAATATTTAGACAGGACTATCACATCACCTCTAAACATTCTCTTCTCCAGGCTAAACATCCCCAGCTTCCTAAGTCATTCCTCATAGGGCATGGTTTCCAGACCCTTTACCATTTTAGTCGTCCTCCTTTGGACACGCTCCAATTTTTCAACATCCTTTTTGAATTGTGATGCCCAGAACTGGACACAGTACAGTGTGCCCGCATTATACGCATTATACGCATTGTGGCTTTCAGCATGCGGGGTGCCGCATCCCATTCAGATGAATGGGGTGCGTGCCCTTGGTGCGCGTGCACGAGCCCCATTCACTTGAATGGCGCTTGAACATGAGCGGTATTTGGCTTACGTGGGGGGTCTGGAATGGATCCCCCGCGTAATCCAAGGGCGCACTGTATTCCAGGTGGAGCCTGACCAAAGCAGAATAAAATGGCATTATTACCTCCCTTGATCTAGACACTATACTTTTATTGATGCAATCTAAAATTTATTGATGCAACCTAAAATTGCATTGGCCTTTTAAAATTGCATTGGCTTGACAATTAATGTTTGCTGTGTTCCATGGAAGTGTGTGAAGGTTTACAATTTCAGAGGTTTACACTTCCCTTTGAAGTCCGGACTGGCAAAAATGCTTAAATCTAGTTGGACTGTGGCCAGTGTTAATCTGGTAGGAACTAATCACAATTATGCAGTTTGCAACAATGCATTCTACCTTTTTGCAGTGAAGGAAGTATAATCTTTTCAGAAGGGTCCTCTTTTTTTAAAGCAGCCCAGGAAACATTCAAAATATCCTGATGGATATTAGGATGCCTGTAGTCACCTGCATTCATGGCAACATCTGAAAAGACATTGCACTTGTCCAAATATAATGGCTTGTTATCCATAAGAATGGCTTTATCCCAAATAACTGATGTTTTAAATTTTTAAAAAATCTTTTAAATCTCTCTTTAACTCATTATGACATTTAATATATTTTTAGCTTATTTTAATATTTTTATTTTTTTAGCTGTTTAATTTGTGTTAATGTTATTTGTAAGCTGCCCTGAAATTATTCTGAAATAAGTATAAATGTTTTAATAAAATAAATAATACAGACAGTATTTCTAGACAACTTAGCCAGGTGATATTACTAGAGCTGGAGCCGTAATAATGAAGTAGTTTGATTGTTGGAGTGTGATTCTGGAGACTAGGGTTTGAATCCCAGCTCAGCCATAGAAATCCACTGTGTGATCTTGGGCAGGTCACATTCTCTCAGCTTCAAAGGATAACAGTGGTAAACTCCCTCTCGGGAAACTTGCCACAAAAATGCCTTAGGGTCACCTTAGGGTTACTGTAAGTCGGAAGTGACTTGAAGGCACACAACAACAACAAATTGATTGAGCTGGATAATTAGGCTTGAAATACATTGTCCTAATAAAATAAAATACTGTTTAAGATACATTCTAGGATAGCCAAGTGTGATGTATTAATGGAGTTTAGAAAAATGACATTTCCAAACATTGTATATTAATAGAAACATTCTTTGTTTTTATTTTTAAGGTAATTGCTAGAATTGTTGATGGAAGTAAATTTGATGAATTTAAAGCTTTATATGGGGATACATTAATCACAGGTATTATTTTTAAATTATTATCAAACTCTGTATGTTAGTTTGATTTGCTTTGTTTTAAAATGTTTTATAATAACTTGTGGAAGACAAAGGATACATTTTATAAAAAGTATTGTGATTGTATTCTGAAAATTGTATAGTCTCATACTTGACTTAATTTGGGCGGTACTGGAATCTTTCAATACTGAAGGCTTTCATTGTGAAATATTCTCCTGCTTTTTTCATATTCAGGGTTTGCTCGAATATTTGGATACCCAGTGGGAATAATTGGAAACAATGGCGTTCTTTTCTCAGAATCAGCAAAGAAGGCAAGTATAACTGAAGTTATTGGGCATTTGTCTTCACTATTTTTCTTGCTGCTTAGAAAATCAAATCAAACAAGGGATTATATGTAATAATTATTCATGATTAAAAAGGTTGTATCTTTTAAAAACAATCTAAAAATCCCTTTTATACAAACATAAGAAGATCCAAGCTAGATAAGACCAAAATCTTATTTAGTCCAGCATAATGTTTACACAGGGTCCAGCTAGTTGTATGTGGGAAGCCCACATGTAGGTCATGTGTGCAATAGCACCCTTCTGTTCATGCTTCCTGGCAATTGATATGCAGACTTCCTACTTCCTCTGACACTAGACTAGCATCTAGTATCATGACTAGTTGCTATTCAGGTCCGTTTTCTCTGAATTTATCCAATCCCCTTTTAAAGCTTTCTAAGCTGACTTTATTCTCAACTTGTAGTAGTGAACAATTTGAATTATGAGCCATGTTAAGAACTAATAGCTTCAGTCTGTCCTGGATTCTTATTCTTATTCTTATTCTTTATTTATATAGCGCTGTAGATTTACACAGTGCTGTACATACAATCTTTCAATACCATAGACCATGGTATCCTTCTGGGGCGCCTGGGAGAGGTGGGAATCGGGGGCACTGCGCTCCAGTGGTTCCGGACCTACCTCTCTGGGAGGTCCCAGATGGTGCAGCTGGGAGACGTGTGCTCCGATGAGAGGGCCCTTAAAACTGGGGTCCCTCAAGGAGCCATTCTGTCTCCCATGCTATTCAACATTTACATGAAACTGCTGGGAGAGATCATCCGGAGATATGGGGAGCGGGGTTATCAGTACGCTGATGACACCCAAATAATTTTCTCTATGTCTCCGACTGATGCAGTGACTGAGGATGGCGTCTCTCCTCTCGTGGCATGCCTGGAGTCAGTAATGGGCTGGATGAGGGAAAACCGACTCAAATTGAATCCAGAGAAAACGGAGGTACTTGTGATAGGTTCCCCTGGTCCAGGAATGGCGGTAGTTCCACCTGTCCTGAACGGGGTCACGCTCCCTGTGAAGGACTGTGTGCGCAGTCTGGGGATGCTTCTTGACTCGTCGCTTCACCTGACTGCTCAGGTGAATGCGACGGTCAAGAACACCTGTTATCAGCTTCGGCTTATTCGCCAGCTGCGCCCATACCTGGACCAGAGGGACCTTGAAACGGTGGTACACGCTCTGGTAACCTCGAGATTGGATTTCTGCAACACACTCTACATGGGGCAACCCTTATACCAAACCCGGAAGCTACAATTGGTTCAGAATATGGCAGCCAGGCTGGTCACTGGTACTTCCAGGGCCAGCCATATTACACCGGTGCTCAAAGATCTGCATTGGCTGCCTATTCGCTTCCGGGCACAATATAAGGTGTTGGTAATGACCTATAAAGCCCTAAATGGCTTGGGCCCAGGATACCTGAAGGACCGCCTCTCCCCATACAATCCGTCCCGCACCCTCAGAACATCTGGGCAGCAACTACTTAGGGTGCCAGGGGCTAGGTTGACCTCCACTACGAGGAGGTCATTTTCCATCGTCGCCCCGGCCCTTTGGAACACGCTGCCCATTGAGCTCCGCTCGGCCACCTCCCTGGCCCAATTTAGAAAGGATCTTAAAACCTTTCTATTTCAGGATGCATTCCCCGATTAGAGTCCAGTGGGCCTCCCTTCCTCTTTTGTGGCAAAGAGGACAGGCTAATGGGGCTTTTATTCTGTTCGTGTATTGTTTTAACCTTGTTGTTTATGATGTTTATGATGTATATGATGTGTTTTATTGTTTTAATATGCTGTAAACCGCCCTGATCTTCGGAAGGGCGGTATAAAAATAAAGTTTTATTTTATTATTATTTATTAGTAAAATCGATAAAAATAAAACCTGCCAATAGTGTACATTCTACAGGATAAAAACAATACACATATAAAACAATAATACAAGATAGAATCAGATAAAATAAGTAGGCAACAAATTAAAAAACATCAAATATCAAATCAAATATCAAATAACAATCAGATAAATAATCACACAATGCCTGGGAACGCTTCCCTGAACAATATAGTCTTCAACTCAGTTTTGAAACTAGTTAAAGAAGTGATGATCCATGTTCGCGGGGGAAGAAGGTTCCAGGAGTGAGGGGCAGCAAGTGAGAAGGGACGAATTTGGGATGGGGCAGTGGAGAACCTAGGCTGGGACAGCAGACCTTGACTTCTAGAACGGAGGGTACGAATGGGCATGTGAGGAGAAAGACGTTCAGATAAATAAGGAGGGGCCAGCCCATGCAGGGCTTTAAAAGTCAGCACAGAAGTTTATACTGACTACAGAAGGGGAAGGGGAGCCAGTGAAGGGATGATAATAGAGGAGAAACATGGTCAGAGTGGAGAAACATGGTTAAAGTGGCAATCTACACCATTCATCTTTAGTGGGTGGTTGACCTGGTTCTTGTGTCAAATTCTTGGGCATATTAGGAAAGCAAGAGCTTTGGGTGCTGTGGATCAAGAGCTGCTCCAGTACAGCTTGGTTTGGGCCCTAATTGTGGTGGAAATACCATCTGCAGTATTTCTGTGTTTTAGGGCTTTTCCTATAGAATTGTCAATAAATAAATACATACAATGGACCCTTGTTATACACTGGGTTTTGGTTCTATGGATCCGTGGATTCTCAAGTCCCATTAAATATAATAACATAGCAAATTGGTGTCCCTTATAAAAATGGAAAATCAAGGTTTGATATTTGAAATTTATACGTTTTTGGAACATTTTCAAACTATGGATGCTTGAATCTGTGTATAAAAAATTCGTGTATAAGAAGGGCCGACTGTATGTTGTTGTTGTGACCCTTCATGTCATTTCTGACTTATGGCAAACCTATCACTGGGTTTTCTGGGCCTAAGAGTGACTTGCCCAAAGATACCAAGTGGGCTTCCATGGCTGTGTGAAGAATTGAACCCTGGTCTCCCATAGTCAAGGCTCAAACCACTGTACTATGCTGGTTCTCAAATAAAGTAAATACATGCAAAAGAAGAATTTTGTGGTGGAAATATCATCCAGCTGCTGCATCACTCAGGCAGCCTTTGGCAGAGATTTGGAATGCTCTGTGGATCAGATAAAATGTCACAGCTTTTCAACAAATTAATAATATTTTACATGAATGATTTTTTGGTGAAAGCACCCATTAGAAATACAGTTGCCCCTCTGTTTTTGTGGGGGATCTGTTTCAGACCCCCTTGTGAAAATAGAAACTCACATATATTCAGGCACCATTGGTTTGAATGGCTGTGCGCTCCAGCGCGTGTGCCTTTTTATCCAATGGGGTTCACCCCTCTGTGAGTAATCAAGACTGCGGACTTCAAGTCTGTGAAAACAGAAGGGCAACTGTATGTTTATTTTCTATAACAGTATTGTTGCTCAAGTACATTCGAGCTCTTACTCAGAGAATTTTATAGTAGACATGTTTGCTCTTAAGATGTCCCCTTGTAGTAGATGGGCCTACATAAGAGAAAACGAGAGCAAATGGACACTAAGCCTTCAGAGTATTGTTTCCCCCCAATTGAGATTTGGCCCTTCAGTTAATAAATAAGACCAACAAAATATTTTCGAGATTAAGATTCTATATGTTATGACTTTATATGCCTGTATGCCTGGATAGTGCTGACTTAGTATTGTAGTTACATAGACCAGTAGGTTTAGACCAGTAGACATAAAGCAGTGGTGGATAGATTGTGGCTGTTCAGATGAAGTTGAGCTACAGTTTCCAGCATGGGATAACAATATTTGGAAAGCCACAAGTTGCCTGCCCCCTACCCGGATTGAAATTAGACATTGCTTTGTGTATTTAAAAGTCCTAGCTATAGCATTATTAAGCATACATTATTGTTGCTAAAGCTTTTAACTCACTTTTTAACAATTCCTATGTCTAACTGGCTTTTTGTCACTTCTGATGGCAGTAACTCTAATATACTATTTATAGCATTCACTACAGTAGCAAACCATTACTTCAGCTGCTACAACCTGTTGTTTTTCACATATGTATGTGTTAAACATTGCTTCAAATCTGTTTTAGCAGTTTTTGGAAATGAGTAACTGTTTCACAGATTTGCTGTTTAAGCAAATAAATAACACTAACTAGGACAAGTTTTTTTACAACACTGTCATTGTCTTCTAGAAAAATAATTTAAAGTATTACTACAACTAGGAAAATTAACATATATGGATATAGTCAGGTGTGATGTCATTTCTAGCAAATAAACTGAGGAAATGTTGTGTCTTTTATTTAAACGTAAAAGACAACAGTTCTGTGATGAGTTAATTTTAGTTCTTCGTGATCTTTGTGACATACACATGGGTTTCTGTGCATCTGCTGATGAGAACCTTCTTGAACTGAGTCTATTGGTTTGGGAGGAGCCTTATTTACCAGAAATGCATAATCAGGTAGGATTCCTATTGATCCCTCAGTTTCTTTTCCTCCCCCTACAGGAGCCTCAGCTAAAGATCCAGTGCATCTCGGTGTATTTGAGATTAGCTGTTCAACAATTATTTAGCACCAGATCAACTATCACTCTCTTCCTTCCTTTACAGGGCACCCATTTTATTCAGCTTTGTTGTCAGAGAAATATTCCTATTGTGTTCTTGCAAAACATTACAGGTGATAAAATTATTGCTATGATGTATGTAATTCTATGTTTTATGAATTCCAGAGATAATAAATTATTTGGAAGTATCCGGTTCTTTACATAGCCAACTGTCAATGTAGCAGTTATGCATCAATTCTCATCCAGTACTTATAAGAAATATATTTGTGTTGTTGCAAGTTTGCAAAACAGATACTATGTAGATGGTGGAGGCAGTGATGGCTATTGTTATTGTTATTTTTGTTATTAATTTATACCTTGACTTAAAAATTAGGCACATGCAGTGATTGAATTTAAAAGAAGAAGCTGACTACAGTCTTTAAATCTACAAAGTCAGTTATCTTAAAGATATAGTTGGGTAATACCCTTTATGAAGGTTGATTACTATCTCCAACCAGTAGGCAAATTACATAGTTATGTTTAATTGGGGCCCAGTAGAGGAATTACCTTGTTACTTCTATATATAATGATAATGGACCAACAAGGCTACCTGAACATTTTGTTAACAGTAATATTGCTTCTCTTCCAAATCATTAGGTTTCATGGTTGGTAAAGAGTATGAGGCTGGTGGAATAGCAAAAGATGGAGCCAAGATGGTTACTGCGGTAGCATGTGCCAATGTGCCTAAAATAACAGTTATTATTGGAGGTTCCTATGGTGCTGGAAATTATGGAATGTGTGGAAGAGCATATAGGTCAGTATGTATCCCTGGGTTAGTAGTGATGATTACTTGCTATGAGTCTGTAACAGGAAATTGGGGTTGGTTTCAGTTAATAGAGATGGTGCTATCCAGTTTTTAATTATCTGAAAGCATCCATACAAATGTATTAATCAGTCAAGGGAGACCTCAGAGCTATATTTTTGACTCTGTGTGCCATATATCTTGTTTATTGCCCATTGTTTGGGAATTGCTTTTAATGTTAATTTTTTTTGGGGGGGAGTAGGAATCTGGAGTCTAGTGCACTTTTATCTACCGTTTCTGTGCCTTTGATTTTTCTGTTTTCTCTTTTATATGCTGTTACCCGCCTTGATCCAACACAGAGAGAGGCGCGTTATAAATATATACTACTATTATTGTTGTTGTTGTTGTTGTTGTTGATTTAGATCTTTTGATGTTTCCAATTACATGAAACATGTGCCATGTCATTAATGGGATTGAAACTAAAGTGTGTCTTTCTAGTTGGAGATACTGGGAAGTACCAGTAGCTTGATTAAGGGGAGTCGTAGCTCTAGGAAAAATTGTGTTTTGCTATGGGTGTATGATATTAAGTTAGTTTAATGTTTATATTTCTAGTCCAAGATTTCTTTATATGTGGCCAAATGCTCGAATCTCAGTCATGGGAGGAGAACAAGCAGCAACAGTTTTAGCTACAATAGCGAAGGACCAAAAAGCAAGGGAAGGAAAGCAGGTAAGCCTTCTTTGCTGGTAACACTTAGCAAGATTATAGAAATTCTTACACTAATATTCAGTAGTGCCCTATAATTTCTCAAAATTTTGATGTAGTGCTTCTATGTATGTGATTCTAAGATGAAACGTAAATGTTGCATATCATAGGTTTTTCTTAGGCAAGAAATACAGTGGACCCTTGTTATATATGGGGGTTTGGTTCCAAGATCCCCCTTGTATAACAAAATCCGTGTATGCTCAAGTCCCACTAAATATAATGACATAGCAAAATGGTGTCCCTTATAAAAAATGGAAAATCAAGGTTTGATATTTATTATTTTATTTATTTATTTATGGCATTTATACCCTGCCCTTCAGCTCTAAAGGCTATCAGAGCAGCTTACAATTATTTGGATGTTTGAATTCGTGTATAAAAAATCCATGTATAAGAAGGGCCAACTGTACTCATAGCTGGTTTTGTTAATTCTTTCCGCTGAAATATAGCTTACAGCACCTGGTATTCATTTGTGGTCTCCCATCCAAGTACTAACCAGGTTGGAGCCAGACAAGATCTGGTGTCTCTAGAATATTTTGGTCCTTTCCAAATAAAAGGAATGATAAGGAGGAACAAAACCAGCTGCCAGCTGTAAAGACTACTAAGTTGAAACAAGTCAAATGTACTATAGTCTGCATGGCTTCCAACTAACATCTGCTTTGCATTATGTAACATACCAGATTTAATCCCTTATATTCTATTTAGGAGGTTAGGTTGAAATTGACCTAAAAGACGTTTTCCTGAGGTGCTGGAGAGCCGTGTTGGCTAATGAAAATAAACAATAGTAAATTAGAGGGACAAATAGTCTAGCTTTGGCCTAATATAAAGTAGATTTCTAACTTTGTATGAAAGAGATAGTACCATTCCTTCCCAGTTAAAACTCACCCAGTCAGAATGACTGCATAGACACCTCTCTCTTTTTTCTTGTGCAGGGATTGAGCTCTAAAGTCTCTGGCAGGAGTTATAAAGAGCTAGCTAGCCTGCTAGCTCCAACCCAGTGACTCACAGAAACCCCACCTCTTCAAGAACAAACACTCCCAGTCAAAACTCACCCAGTCAAAATGGCCACCCAGACACCTCTCTCCTCCTTCTCCCTCTGCAGGAATTCAACTCTAAATGTATAATCTTTTTAATACCTAAAAATAGAGAATTACCATTCCTCACCATATCTATTCAATTTATAGTTATCTGAAGAGGAGGAAAAAGCTCTGAAGGAGCCAATCATCAAAAGGTTTGAAGAGGAAGGAAATCCATACTATTCCAGTGCAAGGTAATATGCAGATAATTTTGGTGATTTGTATTTTAATGTGCTATAATTTTTAAAAATGAGAGGTGGTAAGAATTTTGCAGGCACTAATTCACTTGTTTATTATTATTATTATTACATGCTTGTTATTCACTGTTCTCTCCTCTCTTCTCCTCATGTCAACACCAAATAATTAGACAGTGACCTAGAACAACCCATCTTTTTCTTGTAGGTTGCTATTGTGAGCTGATTCAGATGATGCGAAAGATGATGAGTCTCTCACGCTTTCCCATCCATATCCTTATCTAGCATAACTGCAAAGAGGAGATCAAATGGTTTCATGTTTTTTGTTGTTGTTAATTTTTGCCTAGTTAAAAGAAGCCAGCTTCAAAACATTGTCTGTGAAACTGGCTTATTTCAACTAGTCATTGTTAACATTAATCATAATTTATTGTTGGACAACACATTAAACTTCAGTTAATCCAAAATGTGAGTAGAAGCTTTTAGTTTTCTCAAAGCTGTACCAGAGGGTAGGATTAAGAAAGACTGCATGAGGCCCAAACTCACTGAGACTCATTACTATAATGTGAAACTGTAGTTTAATGTTATACACAAAGATAGCCAACATTTACAAATTACTCATTTGCTGCACAGTAATACATCTTGTGCTCTTCAGCCTGTTGGTGGTCTTTAATGTACAAGAGGGTGCGAAAAGGTCTTGGCTCAAACAAGAGAGGAATGACCTGGAGCCATGAAGTTTATATGCTGTTCCACATATACACTCCAAAGCACTTGGCACATTGTTCCTCAAGTTGTCTTTAATCTTTACAAAAATAAAAAATCTGATATATGATCACTGAAATACTGCTCTGTTGCTGCTATCACCTCTGAATCATTTGAAAATTTCCTTCCTTCCTTTCAAGCACTTTTAAGGTTTGGACACAGGAAGTAGTGGGATGGAGCAAGATCTCATGAGTAGGGTGGATGGTCTATGCACTCAAACCCCAGGTCCTTCAAAACATCTATCTGTGAGCAGGTGCATTGTCCTGCAAAAAGAGATCACCTTTTCACAGCTTCCTGCACCATTTTTATCCAGTGCCTCCTTTAATTGGCACAGCAAGTTAGGGCTGAAACAGACGGCTGTAAAGGGGCAACTCTACGCCACCTCTTTGAGTGCTGGATTGGTGCTGCGGCAACCGCATGCCGCAACCCCGATCCGGCATTTTCCTGGTGCAAAAAGGAGTGGCAGAAAGCTGCTCCTTTTTTCACCAGGAAAAAGGTGCCTTTGCTGTGGTGGTGGCTATTTTTCCAGATTTTGGTGGCATGTGGTCATGAGTTTGCATCATACACTCATGGATTTCCTTTCGAGCTTTCTTCTTCTGAAACAGTAACTTCATGATGACCCAGAGTTCAGCACTTGAAAATTTCACACTTTTTGCTGTCATGGTTCTATCAGTGATCTGAAAAAAATCAGAAATTAGAGCTATGATGCTGCAAATTGGCAGTTTACAGTAGAAAAAGAATACTCTTTTAAGCTACAGTGACAAAATTGTACTTAGATTTTGGGAAGTGGCTCAGGCCAAGAAGTTTCCAGCACCCCATCATAATAAACCTTAAAACTGGAATGGACTGGAGTAAAAACTATGTGCAGTTATACCATTTGAGAACTTGGCTTTGTGTGCCTGTAACAAAAGATCATACATCTTCTCCTGAGGCTGAAGGGACAAATAAATATATATCTCTTTATATTTTACTTCTGGTATTATATTAAAATCAAGATTTTTTTCCAATGAACTAATTATGTTAAAGAAATTATCATCAAACTGTATATGTTTACACCAAATCCTTATTGGGGATAAAAAATACTATTTTCCCTTTTTAGGATAATTACTGGAGGGCTCTTACTAATGTTTTTATATATGCTAATGGATTGAAGAACAATAGTGGGTTTTTGTAGCTTTCAGTGTGTACTTAGTTGCAATATGAAAAACATGTCTTTTATCAGTTGATACCATAGATTAATTAGTGAGTGTGCAGAGATTTTAATTTAAGTATTTAAACTTTTGACCTTTTATTGAAAACTTCAAGAAATGACTGATATGCTTAGACATTTAACATATTTTCTTATTCCAAAATTTGAGATCGCGGTGAGATAGCATTTTATACATGCTTGGTCTTTCTGGGTCCATATTTTATGATCAAGTGATCTTTACATCTGGCACCCCTTATAACCCCACCAACTTTTGAATCTTAGATAAAATGTCAGACTCTATGAATCTTCAATTATAATTTCACCTAATTTCCTATATAAGTGAACCTGACTTCTTTGTTTCCACTGACATTTATAGAGCAGCATATATGATAGAGTAAGAGTAATTGGCTTCAAAGTGAGCCCCTGCCTAGAGGTGCTGAATACAGTGGTGCCTGGGTAATTCGTATCCCGAGGTACCACTGTACATGATTCCCATGCCAGGACATTGTATTGTGTGCCCTTCATTTTGTACATAGATCTCACTCAGCAGTTTAGAATTCTGCATTAAGACTTAAGCCCACTTATTACTCCCAGTTAGAGTAGACCCCTTGAATTAATGGAACTTGTTAAATCAACACATATATAGGTTCCATTAATGTAATGGATCTGCTGTAGTTGAGACAAAAATTGGATTTAGGCAAAATACTTAATTGATTGTCTGTGCTTTTAGATTGACAGCACTAATTATCTTTTGGGTATGAGGGGAATTATTTTAGTCCCTCCCTCCCAGTGACAGATGACTGGCAATATTAAACCCGACACTATGGACCATCTGTTGGATGGGTGTATTCATACGTGTAAATGATTGTGCAAATCATTCCGATTACAGCACATATCTGTGATGTTGATTTGCCTTGGAATTATAACATTGCATTAAGAAATACTTATTTGTGTGTGTGTATGCACAACTACATTAATAAATGGAAGCATACTTCTTTTATTACTTTTCCATATAAATTATATTTCATTCTGTGTACAGGATGTCAGGAGACTGCTCCATAGTCAAATTTATGCATCTGATGTGTCTGACTAAAACCTGTCAACATGCAGAAGCCTTAATTATCAGGAGTCATTAGCCAGACATCTTTTTAATGAGCTAGATTAATGTGCTTACAGACCTCTAAAAGGTGTTTAATCAGTTTACCTGGTAACAAATGTCACGAGCAGCTTTCTATCCAAGTCATTCACTTTTTTTCTGTACAGAGGTACTGTTATTAATTTTTTACAAGCAGAGATATGATTCATGTTCTCACCATGGAGTTTGATAAGCTGTTCAATAATTAATGCTTTGTCTCACTACAAAAGGCACTTTTCACTAAACAAAGGGAGAAAGGCATAGTGCTTCTCAGGAAATAATGATAATTATGACAAAATGATAATTTTGACAAAGAACAGTTGCTGTGATTACATCATTATTGCAGAAAGTTGAAATAAATATGTACAGTTTGCATAGAGATTGGGTAGGCATAAACAAGCATTCATATGGAGTGAAGTTCAGCCTGTTCTTTAGGAATATTAATATTCGGAAAAGTGGGCTGCACGTTTTCTGCGTAATTAGATTTTAAAATATAATCCTCAAGACACTTAACAAAGAAGTTTGATTCTGTAGCCAGAGGAAAATACCCTGTTCTAAACATCCAGTTCTGACTGTTTATTCATAAATGAGTATTCTAAAGCATTTGTATTCTTCTTCATATGGCCTACTGTAGTTGCTGTCTATACTCCAAATAAGAATCAGATAAACTGTTTAAGGGATGTATGCATGATCAATATTTTTTGGGTTTACAATTTCTGGTTTCCACACACTAGTAGCTCATCTAAAGATAAATAAATTGCTTCATGTGCTCATAATTGGGATGTTATGACCCTTTTAATTTATGCATCCCTTGTTTTAACTCAATTTGTTATGGCAGGGATTAGTTTCATCTGTTTGGAAGTATTCTTCAGCAATGAAGATTAGTGAAATTATTGTTGGCAAGGCATTGCAAAGAAATGCATTGCTACTGCATACATCTCTTGAATTTAAAACTCAAAACTATATCTAGTTGATGTTTAAACTAAGCTCTGTAATCAGTCATAATTTACTTTTCCTCTTTAGTGTATGGATATTGTATAAAAATAAATATCGATTGGCTTGTACTTCTGCTGAAATCCCTTGAAACTGTTTAAGTTTGGGTTAAATCCAAAATAATTTCTTACCCATGTCTCTTATTTTTTTTACAGTAAAACCCTAAGGCTTGCTATGAGTATATCCAAGGATTATAGAAGGGTGAACCATGTTTCAGAACAGCAATATCTTTTTAAAATGTGATAAAAGAAGGCAGACTGCTGTAAATATTTGGAGCAATGTCACAGTGAATAGTTTCATGTGAAATGGATACACTGTTTAGACATTTTGGCACAACCTGAAGAATACTGAATTCTGAATTGGGGATATTTAAGTTAATAGAAAATATTTATCCTGTTTTTGCACAAATATGAGAAAGTGCTATTATCTTCTATCATATCTTGGTCACATGATACGGTATGGCTGACCCTCATTCAGTGGCAGTCCCTGAATTGAATCCTAATTAAATAGGTTCTGCTGAGATTCTAGGGGCCACTAAACTTTACATTTTAATGGCTGAAGATAAGTTTTAAGTATCTCAGCCATTTGAAGTTAATGTCTACCTCCTTGATATAGCAAAGGTTTTCACAATTGGCCCTTGCCTGTCTGTGTGTCTTAAATGGTCTTTGGAGTGTCATTTGTAGGTGTTTACAGATAAATATTCCCGATGTTGCTGTGCTACCTTTTCAAATGTTTAGTTTTTCACTTAATCCTTTATTTTTGTTTTTTCCATTCCAGGCTATGGGATGATGGAATTATTGACCCAGCTGACACAAGATTGGTTTTGGGTCTCAGCCTAAGTGCTGCACTAAATGCACCTACCAAGATGACAGAATTTGGAATATTCAGAATGTGATTTGAAATCCCTGGTAGAGATACCTCTGGATTATTCATACAACTTTTAATTAAGAAATCAAGTGAACTAACAATATCAATATATGAAATAAAGATTTGTGCAATACTATAGATGGTTTTTATCCTTATTTGCATTTAGGTAAATGAAATGAGAAATCATTATGGCGAGTTACAGGCCGCCAATAAAGTACGGAGTCAGTCTGTACTAGGGTTAGGAAGGTGTGGTGCTTCCGCACCCCTCTAACCCTAGTACAGACTGAGTCCGTACAAAATGGCGGCTCCCCTTCCACAAGGGGGCCGCCATGACGACGTCATGACTGCGCCGCCTCTATACGGGGCGGCGCGGATGTGACGTCGTCGGTCCGCGCCAGGGGGCTTAGTGCGCCCTTTCCGCGAACCAGGAAGGAGCTCCGTTTTGGAGCTGCTTCCTGGTTTGCGGCGCCGCTTTGCATCCTTGCTTGGAGCTCAGAGCTGGCTGCGCCCAGCGAAGCAAGGGAGAAAGGGGCCAAGCGGCCCCTTTCTCCCCCTCCCCGCTGCCGCGGGGTGTCCTTGGGGCTTGAAGCCCCAAGGACACCCCTTTTCAAGCTGCGGGGAAGCGGCGTTTTGCCACTTCCCCACAGCCTGAAAAGCGGCGGATCAGGGCCTCAGCAGCTGCCGTTCTGGCAACTGAGGCCCCGATACACCGGGGAAAGGGGTGGGTACAGCACGCCCCAAATAGGCTGTCTGTAACCCACCAATATGACCAGGTTTTAATATTCTTATGTAGCCAGCCTCAGATTTCAGTAATGTTTCTGTCCTAGGAACAATCTATGTATTAGTCATTGAAATAATAATTCTACATCTCACATCAGGCTTTTAGATTTTTTCCATAAAATCCAAATTTGAATCTAAAGCCAGACACATTTTCACATTTCGTTTATTTAATTTAATTAGCCAGCTAGCCCATATGCATCTTCATATATTCCATTTAATTAAAACAAAAGTCACTGTTAACAGAGGATAGAAAAGGCAAGAAAAGCATATATTTTATTTTGGTGAATGGTCATACCAGATGTTATTCTCAGTTTCATTCAATCCTCCTTAAACCCGCCAACATATAGTAATTAATAATAAATAATAATAAATAATAATAAAAATTTTATTTATATACCGCCCTTCCTATGATCAGGGCGGTGCACAACAATCACAACAAATACAATACATCTTCAGATACAAGTACAATAAAACTATTAAAACCAGTATTAAAACCCAATCAACCAGGTACCATTGCTGTCGGGGGGGGGGAGGATTAGCTGGAATTTGTATCTGGGAATGCCAGTCGGAACAGGAAGGTTTTTAATTCCTTCCTGAACTGGGCCGAGCGGAGCTCTATGGGCAGCGAACCTCAGTAGTTGCTGCCCAGATGTTCTGAGGGTGCGGGGCGGAATGTATGGGGAGAGGCGGTCCTCTAGGTATCCTGGGCCAAGCCATGTAGGGCTTTATAGGTTTTAACCAACACCTTGTATTGCGCCCGGAAGCGAATGGGCAGCCAATGCAGATCTTTAAGTACAGGTGTAATATGACTGGCCCTGGAAGTACCAGTGACCAGTCTGGCTGCCATATTCTGTACCATCTGTAGCTTCCGGTTGTGGTACAAGGGTTGCCCCATGTAGAGCACATTTCAGAAGTCCAATCAAGAGGTTACCAGAGCATGTACTACCGTTTCAAGGTCCCTCTGGGCCAGGTATGGGCGCAGCTGGCGAATAAGCCGAAGCTGATAACAGGCGCTCTTGACCGTCGCATCCACCTGAGCTGTGAGGTGAAGCGACGAATCAAGAAGCACCCCCAGACTGCGCACAGAGTCCTTCACAGGAAGCGTGATCCCGTTCAGGACAGGTGGAACCACCGCCATTCCTGGACCAGGGGAACCTATCACAAGTACCTCCGTTTTCTCTGGATTCAGACTGAGTCAGTTTTCCCTCATCCAGCCCATTACCGACTCCAGACAGGCCACAAGAGGAGAGACACCATCCTCAGTCACTGCATCAGTCGGAGACATAGAGAAGACTATTTGGGTGTCATCAGCGTAATAGTAGAGCAGACAGGCTCTGGCAATGATGGATTGCATTTACAGGGTCAAATGGAGGTAATATTTAAGCACCGATAAAAGCAGCTTGATGCTTGGCATTCCTGAATATCATGGCTCTTACTTAGTACCCAGGGCCTGTCTCCTACTGCTTTAGCAAACCAGTCTTCAAAGATTTGCAATCAGGCATAATTTTTATAAAAATTGGGCAGAAGGAAGATTCCTATATTTGTTGTCTTCAGAGATCAGAAGCAACACGATGATGTTAGGGACTGGTTGGGTTTTTTTTAAAGTCACAACATGAAATACTGTACCTTTATTCTCTTAATGTAATTTAGTGTAATTTTATGACCGTTTTATAGGAATAGGCATTTTACTACAATGTTGTTTCCTCCTCCTTTTTGCTGCCTTTACTGTACTTGGTATCCTCTCCAGAGTTTATCATTGTGTGGCAAGCCAGGATGGTGGCAAGCAAAGTGAAAGAAACAGTAACAATAAGAACAGGAGAGGAAGAAGAGCAGGAAGAGGAAGCCCATGGTGCTGGTGACGTACCTCGCTGTGTAGGTGTACATGTGGGGATAGGAAAGCCTGTAGACAAAAAGAGAAAGAAGAGTTGAGATGTGGTGGAAGCCATAAAGAAGGAGGTGACGGTTGACCAACCATGAAATAATGAAACTAGACATAGTATTTGAGGTTAAAGAAGGGCCATCTTTATTGACATAAAACCTAGTTAAATGTTTGAGACCTGGGGCTGAGCAAATGAAGAGGGGAGGAACCTGGTGTGGGTTTAGCTGAGGCACAGCGGTCAACCTGTGGCACCTCTCCAGCCACCATTGGGTGAAACACCAGACTCCAAGGGCAATCAAAAGAGATTGATTGCTATCTTGAACAGTCATTTGTGGAAGGGGGGTTGCCTCCCAAGCCCTGCAACTGTATAAGAGAGAGTAAAGCCACAGATTAGCCCAAATCCTTGCCCAAATCCCGCCCCAGGTCTCATGTCCCATGGAGACCTTTCAGAGCCCAACTGTCCACCACAAAGGGGGCGCCAGGATGTACACCAATCTCATATCTTCTCCGCAACTATCTGCCAGATGGAAGCCTATTTAATGACACCACCATAAGCCAGTTGTCAAAGTCCCAAGTGATGCAGTGTGGGGTGGGTGAAAAACCCTAAGTAAATGGGGAAATATTCCTACCCAGTCCGAAGACGACCAGAAATGCTCACACTGCACTGAGGGTGGGTCAAAATGATCAGATAAAAGAGGCACATGAGGATGGTGACGGGCCTTTAAATAGTCTCACTTTTGCCCATATATGTGATCTTGTTTGGTTCTATGGGTCAAGAGCTCGCTTGGTCTCTCATGGAGGCCAACAAAGTGCCCCCTCCTCTGCAGTGCCTTTCACCGTGCAGCTTGGGGACCAAAAGTAGAGGAGAAGAGGGAGGGGAAAACCTGAAGTGTGGGCAGATAAACTTTTACAGACACAAAAAGTGAGCAGGAGGTGCACATTAGATGGAGGAAAGGCAAGGTGTAGGACAACATAGTACATGGAAGAAGGACAGTGATGATGAGAACACATATGGACAATGGAAGAATTAGTGGAGAGGAAGATGGAGAACAATTCCAAAGAGCTAAGAGGATGAAAGAATGAACAGCTGGGAAAAAGATGGATAGAGGTTGTATTGTGTGTTTTCAAATTACATCTGCCTTACGATGATCATAAGGCAAACCTATAATGAAATTTTCTTGTCAAAATTCATTCAGAGAAGGTTCATCAATGCTGTCCTCAGGCTTGAGAGAGTATGACTTGCCCAGAGTCATCCAGTGGTTTCTGAGCTGAGCTGGGATTCAAACCCTGGTCTCCAGAGTACTAGTACAATGCTCAAACTACTATGATGCTGTCTCAGAGGTTGTATTAAAGTTAAATTTTGATGTATTATTGGTAAGGCCAGAAGAGAGAATCATTTTTTAAAACTGCTTGTGGATAGGTATGTTCATCTTGTAATTTTCTTTTAAAATATTTATATTTCTTCAAACAGAGCTTAAATAAATCATTTCTGCTGCTTACCAAAATATTATTTTAAAAAATGACAAAAATATGCAAAGGTTTTTGTTTCCTGCCTCTTTCCTTTGTGTGTGTATTTATCATTAACCTCCATCATTCCATTTCAGTGAGTGAGAAATGTGCTTTTAAAAATTCATACTGCTGTTTTCTTCTCTCTCAAGCATAAACCAGGGAAGGAGGGAGGGAGCGGTGTGGGGGGAACAAAACATTAAAATTGATTTTTCTTTCTAATTATTTTCTTACTAATTATTTTAACTCTAATTTAGGGTTGTAACATAATGCAAATTTAAACACCAATATTAACATTTTTAACATTAATTAGTGGGTTTTTTTAGTGATTTACTCAATGTAAGTGAAAACATAAATCACTAACTTTTTATCTCTGGTTATGTATGTGGCAAGAGCATTATAGCTATTCAAATAACTTTAGAACATGTCATTAGTGATCACTGAACCTTAAGAAGTGAGTAGTTCCTGTTTTACAGATGGAAAGCAGAAAACCAGCATTGTGATGGTGTACATCCAGTGAGTTCTCATTGAACATGAAAACTCAGTGAGTGTACATGAAAATTAGGCTTGCATCAATCAGTGCATGATGATTTTCTATTTAGGCATCTGCAGGACAACTAAACTTGAAATGTAAATAAAAGTGGATTCATAGTAGATTGATCATGTTCTGAATTCCTAAAGTTTCAGTTTATTCTGTGTAATATCTTCCTACTCATGAAGAAATTAATGAATCAACCTTCATATTTTAAATTAACTTGTTATATCATAGGGATTTATATGCATAGTCGGGTTACTTTTTGCTCACATTTACATTTATTATTCTTATATATTAATCTTTCTTTATCAAGCGCTGTAAAATCCCAAGGTGTACCTTAATTTTTTAATTGATGTCCCTGCCTCCGGTTACACTCTAAAACGACAAACAAAAGACGAAGGGAAAGGTGGCTGGGAAGGGCTTAGTAGGATCCTCCCCTACATATAGCAATACAGGACATTGTTCAATCCCACAGACCCAAAGGCACCTCCATGACGTGACTTCTTGCCTGGCTGGACGCTTCTCTGCAACGGTGGTCTTCAGCCGTTTGAACGCGGTTAAAGAAGTGATGGGCTCTTGCTTGGGGGGCGCAGGGAGGGAGAAGGTTCCAGATTGCGGGGCGCGAGTGAACCGGGGGCGGACTCGGGCTGGGGCGCGGCCTCTGGGTGAGACGCATACCTGCGTTACCAGCAGGCGGGCCCTATTGGGAGGGTGAGGAGAAAAGACGGCTGTAGTCTAGGAGGGGGGACCTGGGGGCTTCCTGCGACAGGCAGGGTTTCTGCTGCGGCAAGGGCGGGGGAGCCCGTGACGGGGATGCACACGGCGCAGCTGGTCCGATCGTGGCGTAGTGCTACTGCTGTTTGCCAGTGCTTGACGCCATTAACGGAGAGGTGAGCAGAGGCAGCCCGCCAGGGAGGACTTAAGTAATCCGTGTGAGCCCCTCGGTGGACCGGGCTTGGGTAAAAAAAGGTTTTACAACGGGCGGGGAGCGCCTGGTGGCTTTGGCCCTATGTCCCCGCCTTACGGCTTGGGTGTGGGTTGGCTTGAGGCTCAGCGCGCGCACAAAGCTTACACACAACTATTTAATCCTGTTAAGGGGGGGAGGGCTCCATCACGTGTTTCATGTATCTTTTCTATTTAGTTGTTCCCGCTGGCTTGGTGCCCGCGGGCGGTTCCAAAATCTTATTATATTATCTATTTTCATTATCTTCTCTTTTATTTCCCTTCCCTAACCCCTACTGACTGCGGTTTTGTTGGCATCTGTGTTGGATTGCATGCTATATCGTTGTCCCCGCGATACTCACGCAAGGTATTCTCTCCTTCTCTATTTACTCGCTTCTCTATTCTCGTTTTGCACCACGCGGTTGATTAGCTGTGGCCACGGCCAAGCAGTCCATCTCTTGGACGTGGCTGTTCAACTTATCAGTCAGACGCGCGCAGCTTCCTGCGAGACAGCGAGTTGAGGAGACGCCGACTTGCTGTTTTTTCGAAGCTTGGAGATACATTGGCGGAAATGGTCGGGGAGCCAGGCGCCTCGTATATCAGCATCTCTCCACCCAGCCGACTACAGCGCCCGCCTTGCGTTTCTCCGCATTCCACAAGCCCTCGGTTGGGTACCATCTCCTATACATCCTTACCTATCAATTTCCAGATTCTTGTTCGTATATTCGACTCGTTTACTTTATAGAGTACATTGTTCCTGTCCTGTAGCTGTGTAGACCCCTCCCCGCAGTACTTGTCCGAACCGCACTCCCCATCCCGGCACAGCCGCTATCCACACTCCCCCTCTACACCAACATTCAGTAAAATGTCGCTGATCTACTCTCATCGTATTATCAGCTTAATCTCTGTGCCCCTCTCCAACATATAAAACCGCACACCCACTGACTCTGGCCACTCCACAGTCTCATCCACACACCAGCACCCCTGTCGTATATCGCTTCTCTTCAGTACTGCCCAATTATGCTCTGACGCCTACATGCCTACAAAAAGTACCCCTAATGCTGTTAAACAGCAATCGTTTTTATCAAAACTGATGGATCCTTTTACCAAGCACACTCGCTAGGTGCTGACGGCACTCTGACCTCATTAAACATTTGCCCTATTTATTGTTCTTTAGTTTCAGTGGCCTACGTGGGCAAACTAGTTCTTTCTCTGGCACAAGTCTTTGCTGCAAAATTACACAGTCTATAGCCTGACAAACAATCATCAATTCCACAGCAGTGCTCTATTAAATTTTCACCTTCTAAGCAGCGGATACTAATTCTCAATTACTTTGAGTAGTAACGTATTGAACAGTCGATCACTTTCTACCCGACTCACCACATCTCTGAGAATGTTTCTTCCTGCTCACTTACTCGATTGAAGGGAATTATTCTCTTTTCTACCTTGTGCTTCATGTAAATATAGCCTTAAACTCAAATATGTCTACAACAGTGTTATATGAACCATTTCACTCTTCCTTTTTCAAGTTACTGCTTCTACACATGGCTAACTTGTGAAATTAGTCACTATCATCAGTTATTTGCAATTATACGGGCTGCCAGAGTTTACAAAAATGAAATGAAATCTTCCATTTTAGAAGCTGACGAATTCATTGTATTGTCCCTACATCTAAAACTCATTTCAGGTGAATGTTTTTAAGGGAGCTTTTCTATACTCCCCTCTTTCTGTCTTCCTTATGATCTCAGAATTACAGGACCAAAGAATTTTAGATTGGAAGGTGCTACAGAGCCACTTGTTCCATGCCTGCATGCAATCACTACCTGAAGATTCGGAGAGATGCCATAGAAAAAGGTTTGATAATCTTAAAATGACTGGTCTGAAGAAATTAGGTGTACAAATTATAACATCGGTCTGTTATCTCTCACGAACACCTTCACATGATTTTGGGTCTTTGATTCCTCTGGCATACAGAGTCTTATCAAACTGATCTCTGTGTTATAGCTCTAGAAAGATATTCCCTTTTCTCTTCTTAAACAAAACACTGAAACAAAGTGGCAACCAAATCAAATATCTCGCCTTTTCTAGAAAACATTTCCAGTTCCTTTGTTCAAATTTAAGCTTGCTCATCAATGCTGAGCAAAGTTTACAGATGGTTCCCTATCCAACTGGCCACTTGGACAGTCTAGAAAGCTGCTGTATGGTTTAAAGTCAAATGACTGGAACTGAATCGAATACTGTGTCTCTCTAACCCTAAAACCACAAACCATTTTGATGTTACAGTAAATGACATGTTATGACAAATAGTATAGGAATATAATTCTGGATGCACGTTTCTATAATAAGTTAGTTGTTTTAACTTATAAACCTGCAAGTTTCTAAAACCATTGGGTACAGACTTTCTGTGGTTTCACCACCATCACAGGGCCAGCTGGTGAGTGCACAGGAGAGGCTTCTTGGTGGCTGAACCCCCAAGTGTGGAATTCCCATCATACGAGGCTAAGTTGCTCTATCGTGCGGTCCCTTTTACAGCAGAAATAAGACCTTTCTGTTCAACAAGGCTTGTAATAAATGATTATATAGAGAGATATTTTGGCTGTGTGTGTATTTTTAATTTTTTAGGTTTCAATTATTTTATCCTTTATAAATATTGAATGTCATTTTATATGTAACCTTTGGTTCTCACGCTGGGTGAAGCAGATTTAGATCAGGATATTAGAATCACTAAACTCTGTCTCCTTTAAATCTTTGTCCATGCTAGTGGAATCTTAACTAAAGGGCCTATGGCCTTCAAAACTATTTTCCTCTACTTGTGCAGTTGTCTTCATAGAATTTATTGTACACTAGTGACCTTTTTTTACTTTACCTGTTATTATGAACCTCAATCATTTCCAACTTATGTGATCCTATTGTAGAGTTTTCTTGGCATATTATTCAGAGGACATTTGCCATTGCCTTCCTCTTGAACTGAGAGCAATATAACCTGCTAAGATCATCATCAGGGGTGTCCTTTACATCTCCTATCTTTTTACCCTACTCCCAACATACTTATATGTTGCCTTTTGTCAAGGAAGGCTATTGGATTGGATCTGTGGGTTGTTTTTTAGGTTTTCTATTATGCCTGTTACTGTCAATGTCTAAAATTTGATGCGGAGAGAGTGTGTAGTGACATGAATGAACTGTATCATTTGCATTTCAGACAGGTACCATTATATGGAGTCAACTGTGGTCAGTAATTTCATCTTGCAAAGCAAATGTAGAGTGTAAAAACTTGACAGGTGTGATAGTGATGTTTCTTTCTTCTGCTGGTGAAACACAGCCTTAGTTATTCTTATGCCACTTTTGACCAGCAACTGAAGAAGTGGATGGGAAGGACCCCAGTACAAAGTAATGGCTTTTTATGTACACCGTTTGAACAAACAACAACAGTTACATATTAAATGTTAAGCTTTTAATGGTTATTCAAGTGTCTTTCAGCCTGAAGATGGCTCAAACTTATGTCCATGAGGAAACAGGTTGCATTTATCTTTGTTTGCTATACATTGTGACAAGAAAGACCAATCAGATGAGATAAACCTTAACCCCACCACATTGCTGATAGAGCAATGGTGTACTTTCGTCTGAAGACCTAATTCAGTTTCACATAAAGTTTGAGGAGCATTATAGTGGTGAGTTGGCCAACCAATAAAAAAACATAAGATTCAAATTACCAATGTATTTCAGATTTAAACGTTTTTACCGATTGTAACAAGCCCTAGGAGAGTATTTCAACATTTTAAAATGGAAGAAAACCCCTTGAAGGAAAACTAGGGAAACACCAAAATAGAATAGCAAGGAGATATTGCAAATTAGGGATCCCTACAGGGCCTGATTTCATAGACTCATAGAATCTGAGTTGGAAGAGACCACAAGAGCCATCCAGTCCAACACCTGCCATGCAGGGAATTCTCAATCAAGCATCCCTGACGATGGCCACCAGCCTCTGTTTAAAGACCTCCAAGGAAGGAGACTTTACACTCTCCATGAGAGGCATCTTCCACTGTGGAACAGCCCTTTATGTCAGGACTTTCCTCCTAATGTTGAGGTGGAATCTCTTTTCCTGTAGCTTGCATCCATTGTTCTGGGTCCTGTTCTCTGGAGCAGCAGAAAACAAGCTTGTTCCCTCCACAATATGACACCCCTTCAAATATTTAAATAGGGCTATCATATCACCTCTTAACCTTCTCTTTTCCAGGCTAAACATCTGGAAACTATGTCCTATGAGGAACAACTTAGGGAGCTGGGGATGTTGAGAGAAGAAAAGGTTAAGAGGTGATATGATAGCCCTGTTTAAATATTTGAAGGGATGTCATATTGAGGAGGGAGCAAGCTTGTTTTCTGCTGCTCCAGAGACTAGAACATGGAACAATGGATGCAAGCTCCAGGAAAAGAGATTCCACCTCAACATTAAGAGGAACTTCCTGACAGTAAGGGCTGTTCGACAGTGGAACAAACTCCCTCAGAGTGTAGTGGAATCTCCCTCCTTGGAGGTCTTTAAACAGAGGCTGGATGGCCATCTGTCAGGGATACTTTGATTTGGATTTCCTGCATGGCAGAATGGGGTTGGACTGGATGGCCCTTGCGGTCTCTTCCAACTCTATGATTTTATGTCATAAGAGAGAGTTGCTGCCAGTGCTACCTGTACTACCTTGCTTGCTTCATGAACTTCAGTTATTGCCTCTTATTGACTGGCATGGATTAGTAAATTGTCTTATAATTATATTTGATGACAAAGATTCTACAGAACTGTATGCGCTCTTTGAGAGGAGGATTTCTTTTCTACATTGAGCTGCTGCTGTATTTACTTTACAGCTGAACTTGGGAAGATTTGGACTATATTGGACTTTTCATTAGCAATCTCACTGGTAGCTATAGGTATGGTGACTTAAATATTCCACTGTCTATCATTAGTTGTCAGTGTTAACACATATTAATTTATTTTGATACATAAAAGTTTTTCCAGTGGCTTCATTAGTTTTTAGTACATGTACTTTGGGATACATAGTGTTGTGACACTTTGCTACTCTCTCCCTATTGTTTTGGATCATTGCTATAATGGCTCTTGTGTTAATTCCATTTTAATAGCATTTTAATGCCAATTGCATGATTTTCATGGGTTAATCTGTGTTTAAACTCCACATTTACTCCTGTGTGATAAACTCCTATGATTCTATGATTCAAGCCTCTGCTTACAGCTGCTTGTGAGTCAAGATATTACTTTCCCAGCTCCCTTGTCCTCCTCCCCCTGATCTTCTTTCCCCCTCCCTAGCCTTGTCCCTTTCCTTGGTTCCTTCCCTGCCCCTGAAGTCAATGGAGAACAATGGCCAGCCCCCCGCCCTGGATTGAAGAGGCGCGCCTTTGGCAACCCAGGTGAGCCCAGCCCAGCTCTATAAAGGCAACTGCGGGCGGCGAGACTTGCATTTCAGCACAATGGAGAGCTCCCTGGCTTGGCTGGCTTTCCTGGCGGCTGCCTCGGTGCTGCTGGCGGGGGTCGCCCGGGGCCAGGAGGAGACCCAGGAGCTCCAGCCCAGAGCGGTGGACCTCTACTCCACCATGGAGGACACCTCCCGAGAGAAGGAGCTGGTAGGGAAACCCAGCCTGGCATGGCATGGCATATGGGATGGGGATGGCATCGCCTGGGATGTTGACTAGGGGGATGTCCCTGGCTTTCCACACCACCAAATGCATCTGAGGAAGTAGGCTTCACTCTAGTTCATGCTGCCAACTTCTTCTTTTTTTAAATCAAGTCTCAAAGGGGCTACAAGATCTCTCTAGAGCAGTGGTCCCCAAATTATGCCCTTTAAGAGATCTTGGACTTCAGTCTTTGGTCTCCAAATTGTGCCCTTTAAGAGATCTTGGACTTCATCTCCCAGAAGCCTCAGCCATGTTGGCCAATACTCTGGGATTGTGGGAGCCGATGTCCAAAATCCCGTAAAAGGCACAGTTTGGGAACCAAAGCAGTCTAGAGCTTTATTGTGCTTGTTTTTTTTGTTGTTGTTGTTATTGTTGTGTGCCTTCAAGTCCTTTCCGACTTAGGGCAGCCCTATTCTGGGGTTTTCTTGGCCAGGTTGGTTCACAGGGAGGTTTGCCCTTGCTTTCCACTGAGGCTGAGAGAGTGTGACTTGCCCAAGGGCAGCCAATGGTTTTCCTCGTGTGGCTTGAAGCAGTGATTCGCAAACTCTGTCTTCCCAGATGTTTTGGACTCCAGAATCCCAGAAGACTATTGGAGAAGGGGGCTGGAGAAGCAGAGTTTAGGGATGACTGGAGGGGAAGAAGGGTCAGGATAAATAATAATAAATAATAACTTTATTACGGCCATTTGGCCAGCACAGAAGGGTCAGGAAAACTTTCCCCAAAAAGGCAAGCTCAGGGAGAGGTTGCAAATCCACCGAAGAGCTGGTGCAGGAAGCCTTGGAGGGAGAAGGGAGCTCAGCCCAGAGCTCCCCAATTCCTGGTATCCAGAGCCCCCCCCCCCTTTGGGGTGCCTTGTCCTCCTTGGGGGTGAGGGCATCTATGCACTCTCTTCCAGATCCCTTGCCTCCTGCGTTTGCCAGACTGACAGCAGGCTGAGTCTCTGATGGCTTCTGCCCCAGCCATCCATTGATGGAAGTTGCTTTGTGTCTTTGGTCTCCGCAGATCGAGGCGCTCCAAGAAGTGCTGGAGAAGCTCAAAAGCAAGCGGCTCCCGCTTTATGAGAAGAAGTATAGCCAGGTCCCGCTGGTGAGTGGCTTATTCCCCCCCCCCGACGTGAATTTCATAGGGTTTTCTAAGGAGAAGGATTCCTCAGAGGGGATTTTGCTAGACCCTGCCTATGAAATGTTGCTGTTGTGTGCCTTCAAGTCCTTTCCAACTTAGGGCGACCCTCTCACGGGTTTCTCGCCAAGATCTGTTCAGAGAGGGTTTGCCATGGCCACCCTCTGAGGCTGAGAGAGTGTGACTTGCTCAAGGCCACCCAGTGGGTTTCATGGCCAAGCTGGGACTTGAGCCCAGGTCTCCAGAGCTCTAGTCCAATGCTTAAGCCATCATCATCGTCATCATCACCACCACCATCCATCAGCAGTTTTAAAACCTCCAAAGAAGGAGACTCCATAACAGGCACCTTTTCCCATTGCCTAGCACTGTGCTGTAAACCTGCACTCTGAAGGAAATCCAGCTGAGTTCAATGGGATTTAATTCCTCCCAAGTTAATGTACATGGTTTTTCAGTTTTATTGCTCTTTGTGTAGTTTGTTGTCTTCTATGATATAAATTGAAACAGATCGCAGAACACCTTGAAAAAAATGTTCTTTTCATTCAAATAAGAACGTCCCTTTTGAATCCAATGGAGAACTAAGAATTAGATATTTTCTTTGCCTTAAATATTGGGCTGAGGAGAGTGTGGGTGGGGGGAAAGCTGCTCAAGCTTATATATGTTATTTATATTTACATTTCCAAGTGTGGAGTACAATGGAGATATTGGAGTGAACTTTCTAACTGGCATAGTTTGAGTTTTTGGTCTATAAATACATTTTAGCAACAAGAGCTGTCTCTTGATCAAGAAGATAGTTGATTAAATTTAGACATTGCACATTTCCACTCTAAACCAATTGTTCTTAGGAAGTATGCTGGTGTGAATTTCTTGATAAGAGCTAAAGATGTATTACATTTTTAAATGTGGTTCTTTAGGAAATCTCCAATATTATCACAGAAAGTCAAATTTTGATTTCCTATCTTTTTTTTTGTTCAATCTTCTGTTACATTTTTGTAATGTAAACATCTAATAGTCTCTGCTGAAACTGTAATGTTGCAAAAGTTTTGTGTGTCCTTTTAACCAATCTGCTCTAACTGTTGGTTTCTGCTGTTAATAGTGTGATGCCGGAGAGCAGTGTGCAGTGAGAAAAGGAGCCAGGATTGGAAAGCTCTGTGACTGCCCCAGAGGAACCTCTTGTAACACTTTTCTCTTGAAGTGTTTGTAAGGAAATACCCCTCTAGCTACCATTGGAGGAGACAGACCCAGTTGTTTTGCCTGAAGAGTTTTACCTGTGACACCAAGGTGCGTAGGTGTGGTGAAGAGTGGTCTCCACAACAAGCAAAGAAAGGGGTAAAAATAGGGGAAGGAAAACAGTTATAAAATGTAACTGTTGCTTTTTGTATGTCTGATATCTTTGGTTCCACCGTTTTTGGTTCCATCTTGCCATGTGAGTTTTCTTCTTTCCCTCTGTCCCTCTCCATTCCAGTTCATACATATCTTGTGTAAAGATGCTGAACTGATATTTTGAAAATTGTATTTTTGTATGTGGAAGGTCATCATGAAAATTAGATTGAGACAGCATACCCTAATTCATCTGCCTTCTCCACAGTCAATGAGTCAAAAGAGAAAAGAAATGGAAAGGTACAGCATATTAACAATAGATAGGACACAGTTTTTGACACCCCTCACATTAACAATGTTTGTTTCTCACCAGTGAAAAACATGTAATGTAATGTAAGTCAACAATAGCACAGTTTCAGAATATCCTTCTGCCAGTTCTTTCGTCTCAGTTTTCTAGAACTTTCACAGTATCTCATGTCTCTCTTTGAGCAGCCAGTGTCTAGAATCAATAGCTTTTCTTGACAGGACGCACAATGGACCGGCCCCTGGTGTTCCCATTTAAAAAGGCAATGATATATAGTTAATAACAACATGACAAACATTTGTCCAGGTGGTGACTGAATAGTGACTAAAGTTCAAGGAGTGCATCTGGGTGGATCATCCACGCCTTCTCATCAATATATGCTCTGCTTTAATGTCTGCTTCTTGGCTACTGATGCATGTGATGTGAAAGCAGTTTTATGCTGGCATCATGGTGGGTTGATCTAGAGAAGGTTTTCAAAAAGCTGAAGTAATTGGAAGTAGGGTTGCTGTTTTTTCAAACAGAGCCAAATTAAGCTTCCTGGGAATCAGAAAAAAGAAGAGAGGATAATGTTGCTACTGATCTTCTTCTACTTTCTTAATTGTCTCATTTGACTGTTGCAGTTCTACTGTGATAATTATATTATTTTGGTTTTGGATTTATCCAACAGTTTTAGTAGGGTGGGAAAGCACTCTAATGGATGCATCTTTGGAAGTTGTCCAGAAGGTGTTGTGTTGGAGAACCAATGCACTCATTCAGTGCAGCTAATCAATGCAAACAACTTGTCCAGGATACTGATCCCTGTGTTAAGCCTTGGCAGAGCACTGCGAAGAATCTGGCCAAATGTCAGAAATGTCAAGTAGTTCACATGGCACCATGAAGAGCCACAGCACTAAAAAAATTCTGTGAAATATAAGCAGTTTTTTGCTACTGCTTGCCATACTTCTGGTATACTCATTAAAGCACCCAACACACAGCATGTAAAATCCCTGAGAGAAGGGTTGGGAATTGTGCAACTCTCCAGTTGTTGTTGAACTGCAACTCCCAACATCTCTAGACAGTATAGCCAATGCTGAGGAATTCTGGGAGTTTTAGCTCATTAAAATTTGGAGGGCCTCACAATTCCCACTTTTGCCTTTGATAGCGACACCTTCTGACACTATCATAATAATAATTCTCATATCTTGTAGAATACAGAGATGCATATAAATATTTTATCATTGAGATAAGTGGGAATATTAAGTGTGAGATAGGTGGCAAGTATGGCTAAACTGACTGGAGTCCAGAATGTGAGAATGGGTCAATGATGAAAGAATTCTGATGACTTAAAAGCACTTGAAACATATTATCTATGTACTTTTGTAACAAACAATGTACAATTCGTGTATCTGGATGTTTTTCAGTAATGATTCATTGTCTTTAAATCCTGCATTTATTGTTAATAAAATAATTGCTACAAGTCCCTTTATTTGTGTAGACTTTTTATTGTTTGAATATTTCTAGAGAAATGGAGATTATTGTATTCAGACATTCAGGTTTGTATGGTTGTAAGTTCTTCACATCCAGCACATATATCAGGTTGTATGGGGTTTATAAATGGCTATGCTAGAGCCTTGGCAATGGATTTATTAAAATTTGGCTAGGTACATTAGAGATTTGGAGGGATATCAGTGCTTGTACCACTAACTGTCATTACCAGATTAACATTTTTAAACAGCTGGAGGTATCTAAATGTTATCAGAGGGTCTAAATTAATCTTAAAGGGTCTAAAGGATCACTTGGGATGGATAGTAATAATAGGAATATAAAATTGCTATAGAGATTAAGGATTTGTGCCCTTAGAGATGCACATGATGCAAGAGTAGTAGTAGTAGTAGTGTGCTTTCAAATAATTTCTGATTTATGGTGACCTATGACTGGGTTTTCTTCACTGGATTTGTTTGGAGGGCATTTTACCATTACCGTCCTCTTAGTTGTCTGAGAGTGTGTGACTTGTCCAAGTTCTTCCAGTGGGTTTCCATGGCTGAATGAGGATTTGAACTCTGGTGTCCAAGATTCTTAGTCCAGCATTCAAACCACGACATACTGGTTTGGACATTTTTATCCTGTGTGATATCCCAGGGGCATGTCTGAGTTGCTTCTGGAGACAGTTCCAAACAGTGTTGTAAGTGTGGATTTATATGTAGCAATAGCAATAGCAAGTTCATTTCTATACCACTTATAGTGCATGTAAGAACTCCCTAAGTGGTTTTCAATGTGTAAGCCAATTGCCCCCAAACAAGCTGGGTACTCATTTTAACAAACTATGGAGGGATGCAAGGCTGAGGTGACCTTGGAGCCCTGCCTGGGATTGAACTCACAACCTTATGGCTGTAAATGGCTGCAGTACTGGCATTTAACCACTGCACCACCAGGACACACACTTGAAATACTATATGTACCAGCCAGAGCTTGGCAAAATTCAATTTTGGACTACATTTTCCAGAATTCCCCAGGCTGAGATGGTTTTGAGAGTTTTAGTTGACAAAATAATGTTCCCAGAATCCAACATTAACACTCATTCTGGCACCAAGTACTGATAACATTTGTACTTTGCTTTAATTAATCCAGGACCTGAGTAATTTCTAATTCTCTGCTCACAATCATCAATAAGCAAGAGACTTACAAATTCACATATAAGAACATATTTGAAATACTAAGAGAACAGTCCTGTAAAACTGAATCTGTGAGTAACATTCAGAGACTCCAATCAGCATAGACCCCCTCAGAAACAAGCACACTCTCCCAAAGTTTTTTAAAAAATTCAGTCACCACTCAAAATGGCTTCCCAGCTCCTTCTCTCCTCCTCTTCTGTCTGGCAAGAACTGGATGTAAAACAGTAATTTGCTACATATAAAAGAGTGCCTGGATAGATCCTTTTCCCCATCCCCAGCTCCTTGACAATGACAATGTGCATGTTGAGCTCCCTCCTTGGAAATTTAAATGATATCTTTCTCAGTAAGAAGGCTGTGATGTCACCCAACATAATGACAAAGGCCGTGGTGAGACATCATGGGATGATTTAAAATATAAAACATTCATAGGTAATTCAATCTGGCATTTGCAGGAGTCTTACGTCAGTAATGCGGCGGGTAACAGCTTTCCCCATAATAATCAGCAGGTGTGATAATAGCATCTTAGTGATGGTGGTGCAAGAGTTAGTGTTCTTTGGAAGAACAATGCTATAATTTGCGTAGGTTCAGCAATCATTGTCACATATATCTGTAAGCATTCAATCAACTTTCAGATTCAGAAATGGGCAATGCTCCACATGAAAGTCAACAGTATTTTGTTATGTGTGCCAGTTCATATCATGCTTCTAAAAAGAAAGCATACACATGTGTTTATGTTACTTTTGTTGGGAATGATTAGCCAGGTTAGATACAATCCACCGTACCCTATGAAATCACCTATTGTAAACAAATATTTGCAAGATAAAATCACTTCATCAAATGATGGCTGGCAAGTCTGTTAGCGGTCATGTCTAAAACAATGCACTCAGGTTTATTCAATATGTATATATACTTAAATAAGCTATGAATAAAAATGGGAGATTGGTAGAGGATGATTCCCCATTATAGTTCACAGGGAGCCATCCAAAGTTTTGGAAAACGGATATCAAGTTTTGAATGGATCCAAAGCAAAGTCAGGTCTATGCTGATTGGAGAATTCTGGAAGCTGTGGTCCAACGCCCTGTCCTCCCCCGCCCCATCTCCATGAATCTGAAGAAACTGGCAGCTGTTTATGAAAATGTGTGTCATATATTTGTTAGTCTTTAAGGTGGCTCAAGGAGGCTTTGTTGCTTCTATAGCCACATAACTTTTCCAAGCTTTGTGTAAGCTATGTGGTAAAATGTGTGCTAGAATGTGTGACAAGACGGTATTCTATTGCCGATCAAGTAATGTGATTCTGAACATCCTTTTTACAGTTGTGATGCCTTTGTGTTCCACATCTTCCTAGTTAGAGGAAGACACTACCTTCTGTTTTCACCTTCTTAGCTCAAATAAGAAGTACCGCAGAAACCTTCAGACATTTAGTACTTGGGCAGTGTAATGAAATCTTATAACTATAACTATACTTTAAAGATAAGTTCTTTTGTGTTATAGCTATCAAAAATAAAGTTATCTGTTTTAAATAACTTTAAAGTAGATGATGAAGCCATCAAAAAAAAATTCAAGATTTTTCATATCTTGACTCAATCATTAATGGAGCGTGTATTCATGAAATCAGAAGAAGATTAGGACTTGGAAGGACTATCATGAAGGAATTAGACAATAAAGATATATCACTGATATATCTTTAAAGTAGATATCTATATTTGATCATTATTTTTTTAATGTTCAGCTATAGACTTGCTTTTGCATTTTCTTACTTGACTTTCTTCAATAATTGTTCCAAGTCTTTGGTATTTTCTGTAACTAGTATAGTGTCATTTGTGTTGATTATTGATGTTCCTACCTGCAATTTTCACACCTCCTTCTTCCAAATCTAATCCTGCTTTACATATGACATTTTCACCATACATGCTAAACATGTATGCTATGTTAAATAAGTTGATAAAATACCTGCCTGACCCTTTTTGCCAACTGGAATCCACTCCATTTCTCTGTATTTTGTTCTGACAGTAGTCTCTTGTCCTCAGTATTGATTTCATATCTGTACAATCAAATGCTGTGGCATCCCCATTTCCCTAACACTGATCTATAGCTTTTTGTGATCTATACAACCATAGGCTAGTTTTCCTTTGAAATTATTTTGCACATTCCATTATCCAACGTATAATTTAATTTGTTTTATTTATATACCGCTATTCCAAAGATCATAGTGGTGAACAGCAAGTAAGCTAATTAGAAAGTAAGCTAATTTTCCCCCAACAGTCTGGGTACTCATTTTAGCGACCTTGGAAGGATGCAAGCCTGAGTCGAGCTTGGGCCATTTTGCTGGTCTTGAACTCACAACCTTGTGGTTTTGAGTGAATGGCTGCAGTACAGGCATTTAACCACTGCGCCACCAGGGTTTGCAATATGATCCCTAGTGCTTCTTCTTTTCCTGAACCCAACTTGGACATCTGGCATTTCTTTTTCCATATAGGGTAAAAGTTTTTATTTTAGAATTTTAAGCATCGCTTTGGGTGCATTGGAAATTAATGCAATAGTTCTGTAGCTGCCACAATCCCATTTGTCTCCTTTTTTTAGTACTGGAATGTATATTGATTGTGTCTAGTCTGTGGGCCATTCTTTTGTTTTCTACATTTATTGGCAGATTTTAGTAAGAACTGGGATAAATTCTGTTTTTGTCAGCCAAAGTATCTTTATTGGGATGCCATTTGTTCCTGGAGATTTATTTCTACCTGCCCAAATTGCTGCTTCCACTTCATTTTCTAATATTAGAGTTAGTCTTCATATGATTCTTTTTCAGATGATTCTGTCATCATTTCATCTATTTTATATAGTTCTTTGGTGTATTGTTTCCATCTTCCTTTTATTTCTATAGTGAACTCTTGGAATCCACAGGGGTTTGGTTCCAGGACCCCCTGTGGATACCAACATCTGTGGATGTTTAAGTCCCATTATATACAATGCATAGTAAAATGGTGCCCCTTATATAAAATGGCAAAATCAATATATACTTTTTAGATTTTTTTGGGTGGGGGTGTGTGAATATTTTCAAACCATGGTTGGTTGATTCCACGATCCAGAATCTGTGGATACAGAGTGTGACTGACCTTGGTTATACAATGTATTCTGTTAGTTGTATATCATCTTCGTTGGTGTGAATTTCCCTTTGGTTTCTCAAATCTTGTTGAAAAAGTCTCTTTCTTTTTGTTGTTCTTTCTTTTGTTATTGGCTTCTATTTCTCTGCATTGATTATCATAGTAATTCTCCTTAGCGCTGTGCATTAGTCACTGAATAGCTTCATTTAGGGTACTGACTCTGTCAACTTTTGCTTCTTTTTTGCCCTTTACTGCTTGAAGAATTTCTTCTGTCATTTATTGGGGGGGTTGCCTTTCTTTTTGGTTATGGATATTGTCTTTCTACATTTCTCCCTAACAATGTCCCTGGCTTCATCCCAGTGTTCATCTGGTCTAATAATGCAAATCTATTTTTCACATTGTCTTTAAATTTTTGATATGGTGCCTCTCCATCTTTTGCTTCCATTTACTGAGGTATCTGATTTCTATATTGGCCAACAGGTGATGTCCATGTATACAATTGTTTTTTGTGTTGTTCAAAGAATGTGTTCTGAATGCAAAAACTATGATCTTCACAAAGTTCAATTAATCAGTCACCTACTTTAATTCTTGATCCTACACCAAGTTTTCCTATAGGTTTTCCTTCTGCTCATTTTCCAACTTCTGGATTGTAGTCATCTATGATTAACAAGAAATCCTGTTTTGGTGTGTGATCTATTTCTTCTTGTACTTCATAAGAGAAATCTTGGTTTATTCCTCTTTTTCCTTCTATGGTTGGTGCATAAACTTGGATTATGGTTATGCTGGTGGGTTTTCCCTGAAGTATTGCTGACATGATACAATCAGAGTTTGCATTGTATCCTTTCACTACTTTTGCTATGTCTCTCCCCAGTATAAAAGCTACTCCATTTCTATCTTTTCATTTCCTGAATAAAATACTGTGTAATTATCTAACTCAAAATATCCCATTCATTTCCACTTTAACTCTCTCACATCCAGTTTTACAAATGCAAAATGATCTTTGAAACTAACTGAAAGAGGTTGGTGAGCTTTCCTAGGCGTGAGCTTACTTCTTCAGATGCATGTAGGCTCATGCTACCATCCTTTCTTTAGTCTCAAAGGTGCTACAAGATGCTTTTGCAAACTGATTTTCCAGTCTAACATAGCTATGTCTTTGAATTCTACCAGTATTACAAAGTTTATGCATTCCATTTCTAGTTTCTTTATGTCTAGCTTCCTCTGATTTATGCTTCTCACGTTTCATGTTCTTATAATATGTGTTGTGTAGTTTTGGACTTTTCTTTCATATCTGGGCAGTACAATCCCAGTAGTTTGCTTCAGATGTATAGCTGTTGAATTCAGTGGGACATCCTCCCAATTAAGTATTGACTGTGTAGGACTGCAGCTTCAACCACCTGACATACACACACAAAGCAAAAGCAAAAAGAATTTACTCTTTCCATATAAATTGCAGGCCCCAAATAAGTCAAGGGTAAGAATATCTTCCTGCTTTTTTTTTAAATTGTGTTCACAGTTTCACACTTGGCAGCATTAGGCTATCACTTTTTGGCTAGACAGAGAAACTGATGCTTCTTTCTATTTTAGGATATTATTCATTCTTCCATCAGTGAGATTAAAAATACTTCATCTTTTTCTCTACAGAAGACTGAAAAATGGTAGCTGGTGCCTGTGGCTGGGATGTTTATAAAGGCTTGAAGAAGAACGGAAAGAGAAATCCACCACCTCACAGGCTGCACACTCTGGGACTGTATCTCCTATAGCAGCACCTATGAAGTGGCCCCATGTATGTCTGTTGAAATCAAATCTTCTTGAGTTCAATGGGACATACTTTTAAAAAATCACAATTAGGGCTTTGTTAAATGAGCAATAGTGCTAGGTATACATGACAAAAGCATAATCATTTTGCAATGGGTCCAAGTGTGGCAGTTTGAATTTTACCGATACCATTGCTACAATGTGTGAGTGTGTATAACAACCACAACAAATGCAGTTTCTTGCAGTGTAGATATACCCAGAAGTCACCTTCTGAATCTTAATCTGAATGTTGTTCCCATAAAGTCTTTGCCACGAGCAATTTAAGTAAACCGGAATGCCTTATGGATATGAAATGAATGAGTCTGAATAGACTGAAGTTTGTTCCTAGTTCCTCATTCTGAGTTCCCAGTTCCTTGTTTGACACATTGGTGCACAACCAGCCTGAATAAGGAAATCAAGGCCTAAATGCAACTGCCAATCCCAGCTACAGTAAACCCATGAAATCAACTGTGAAATGGTAAATCAACTTCTGAGTTACAGAAGTAAGATGGGAAAGTGGCAAGATGAGAGAGAACCTGAGACATTTTAAAAGCAGCTAAAAAGTAGAATAACAGAATATTCCAATCTGGGGAAAAGATAGATTATAAATCCAATAAATAAAATAAAAATACATATTAATCAGGGCTGCCTTGGCAAATCAGAACACTTAGAAGGTGTGCTGCTTTGGAGAAGGCTGTGGACATACCTCTCTTTCAATTAGCCTTCTAAATTGTTTACAGAGTCACTGATTACAGATTAGTATGATGACTTTTTATGGTCTGAGCTGACTTTGGTAATGTTAGGCCTGTACAGGCAGGCCAAAATCAAGCTGCTTCGGGTAACTTTGGAGGTATGCTGTTTAAATGATGCATGTGTCCTAAGAGCCCAGAAGCCACGCCAAAGCCACGCTCTTTCCACTAAATATATATATGTATATATATTTAGTGGAAAGATGTAAATAAGGCCAGAAGGCTATGTCCTGTGATAAAGGGCAAACTGGAACGATGAAATTCTTGTGCTTTGCAAAATAAATCTAACTTTTCAAGAGGCAGGATTGACAGGTAAAGTTATGTCATCTGAACATTTTGTCAACTGGGAAATTCCATGAAGAACATCTTGACCCTTCAGGCCAGACAACTGGAAATGAAGGAACAATTCTTTAGACCAGGCAGGAATGGGCAAATTTCCATTCAGATTTGTGGATATCTCTCTCCTCCTTTCTTTGTTTTAATTAAAACTCCTGGTATGGTACATCTAGAGCTAGTGGCATCTCTAGGGTTGATGTCACTCATTGTGGTAACCCATTGCATCACACACACACCCATTGACCTCCTCCCATATCATACCATACAGAATCCTTAGTAATTATTTTTGTACTAATGCTACTCATAAATCGTAATTCCTATATATCACTGAATGGCAATAGTTGTGACATAAACTCTGTGAGGAGGAATGGGTGGTAGATGGTATGCAAAATGAGGGAAGGGCAACCAATTATTTTCTCCTTTTTTTCTCTTGCTCTTAGCATTTGAAAAAAATTTTCTGCCCATTTAACTGTGAGCATTGCTTTACTCCAGAACCGATACCAAAAAGATGTGCATGTCCTCCTCCTTAAGAGTTGGAGACTGCTTCCCTCTTCTGGTAATATGTGAGATTAGCAGCATACATTTCAATGGGCACTTGCACTGAGATGTCTTGCAAGCCTGATTTAAATGAAGGTTGTGCTCAGTGGATAGCTACCCAATATATATTGTACAACTTAAACATATTGCCAGATCATTCTGTCAGCATTTTTACTGCACTCAAAATAGAGGCATTTTGGATTAAATGGAGGTATTCACAAACATATTACTCTGAAAATCAATACCTTTTCTAATGAAATCCACCTTTTCCCATAAATGACAACAATAGTAATAACAGAAAAAATGCTGCAGAAGAAAAAATACAATACTGTGAGCTTTTGATTTATGTTGTTATTGACATTAACTGCAATCCATCCTGAGAACAACCAAATGGTATTTATTATTACCTGCATTGATTAAGAGCAGGATCCTTTTAATTGCTGGTAATCTAAACAGGCCAGTAGAGCTTTAGCAAGAGAATGACCAAAGCAGAGATGTACATATGAAGCACAACAGGATGAAACTTAATTTGACTTAGATCTGGCTCTTGGTGAACTTCTGCATATAATATTTTTTTTCTTGAATGTATATTATAGTATGCATGATGACTGGGGAGCAGCCCCTAACATTAGTTAATTTATAGTCTATTTACATTTCTGAAATGTTTGAGGATATGTTTCTTACATTATATGGCACTGAAGCACTAATTACTGATGCAGCCAGTAAGCTTCAAACATAAACCCTTTGCTTTTCACACAGCAAGTCTACATTTCAGGAAAGTGGAATGGAAAAAATGTACTATTTATCTCCTGAAAACATTGACCGTTTTCTCTCCAAGTCACTAACAGAATTATAAAGACTAACCAATTAAAGCTAGCAGTTTAGGACTTTAGTACTAGCTTTTCTGTTTCTTCTCATTAGTAATTTTGCCATCTAAACCACACTCTGACATTGCTTGGCCACACAGGACATGGGTTTGTAAAATGTTGGCGTGTTATTTTGCTGTGATAATCTTTCTATGCCAGGTCTAGCCAGATACTAGGGCCCAAAGAGACAGGCTAAAATAAAGCTGTTTTGAGTCACTTTGGAGGTATGCTGTTTAAATGCTGTATGCATCCTAAGAGCCTGGAAGCTGCGCCAAAGCCATGCTCCAGTCCCAAGGACTGGGATGCAGCTTTGGCACAGCTTCTGGTCTCTTAAGATGTGTGTGTCATTTAAACAGCATACCTCCAAAGTGTCCTGAAGCAGCTTTATTTTGGCCTGTCTGTTCAGGCCCTAAGTTCAGAAAGACAGGCTCCAGAAGTTAAGGGTTAAGCTAGCTATATTTAAGTTAGCTATAATTAAGAAACTATACAGTAGCTCCATTCCAGTTACATTCACTGCCAAAACTGACCAGCAAACATTAAAAGCACCTAATTAAGCTGCACGCAATTTCAAATTTATTTCTTATTGATTATAATTAAGAAACACATTTCTCTTCTCATTCCCATACCATTACCTTCTTTGTTATTACACTTAGATTCCTTCACAGAAACAATCTTGAACCAGATCCTTGGAACTGCAGGGCTGAAATTTTCTGAGACCTTGACCACTTTTAGCCCTCTTACATTTCCTCTGGGCACTTTTCTCTGGGCAGAAACAATTGCTTTTAAAACCAATTGAAAGTTAATGTGTAGATGTAGAGAATCTGGGTCCCCTCTGCAACTATAGTGCATGCTCTTGAAGTCAGGGCTGTTTGATGTTCAAAGCCCAGTGCAAAATGAAAGACATGGTGCACTAATCCCTCCAGCAAGCAGTTTCTAAGGCAGCTGCTGGCATTAACAAACAGTCTTTTCCTGCCAACATATGAACGTCAGCTGGCTGGCACATTTTCTTAGTACTGCTACAAGATTTCTGGGAAGCTGCAACAGAATCCCTGCTCTACCACCATTTGTCTCCAGTATTAGTCACATTGCAGCACTAGCTGCCAGCTAGATTTTTTTTTAGTGCAGGCATTGTTTCCCTGGCTTTCTTGGACCATGTTTTCTTTGCTGTTTTTGTTTCCACTTGTGAGGACTTAAAGCTCATCTGTCTTTGCATTGTAGAAAGGAGGCATGTCAAAGGAAACCTTCCCCCCCCCCATATTGGTGTGAATGCTGGTAACCAGGACAACAGCTGGTGGCAATATTGATTCTGATGTCTAGGAGTGAATATGATGCATCTGTTTTGTTTCATGCCCTCTTTTTCCAAGTTGCTCTCAGTGGCCTTTTAGCCTCATAATGATTCTGTGTCCACTTGGAGGACTGGACAACTGCATTGGAAGGAGTGCAAAAAGATGGGTTACCCACATGAAAGAGTCTATACATTTTTAGACAGAACCCAGTTTTTACCACTAAATGGCTGAAACTGGAAGCAGAGGTAGGGCAACCAGTTAGACAGTGGGCTACATACCATTCACATTTAAGTAAAACTGGAATTTCAGCAGATGCAGCCTTGCTAAAGCCTGCACAACCATAAGGTACAAGTGTCTAAATGACATGTTCTTATTGTTAACTGCCCTTGAGTCAGCCCTGACTCATGGTGATCCTATGGACAAGATAAGTCAAAGACCTTCTATCATCCACTGCTCTGCTTAGGTCCTGCAGATTCAGGCCTGTGACCTCCTTTATTGAGTGTATCTGTCTGGTTCATGGTCTTCCTCTCTTTCTAGTGCCTTCTACATTTCCTAGCATTATCATCTTTTCTAGTGAGTCATGCCTTCTCATGATGTGGCCAAAGTGTGACAGCCTCAATTTAATCAATCTTGGCTTCCAGGGAAAGTTCAGGCTTAATCTGTTTAAGGACCTATTTGTTGTCTCTTTGGCAGTCCACAATATTCCCAGCATTCTTCTCCAGCACCACATCTCAAATGAGTTTATAATGAGTTTATTTTCTATAGTTTGGATGATTCTAACTTTAGTTAGAATAAAAGAAAAAAATGAATGACACATGGAATGAAGAACCATAAGAAGATGAACCCCCAATCCTAGAGAGTGAGGTGGAAGCTGAAATACGAAACATTGGAAAGAATAAATCACCAGGAACAGATGATATTCTGACAGAATTGCTACACTCCACACAGACAGACTCAACTCTAGTGATAAAATATGCCAACAAATATGGAAAACAAAACGATGGTTAACAGATGGGAAATAATATACATTCCAATCCTCAAAAAAGAAGACACAAAAGACTGTAACAATGATAGGACCATAAGCATTAATTTTCTATGCAAGCAAAATTATGCTCACAGAGAATTCCTAGAGGTGCAAGAATGGTTCAGTAGAGAGGCACTAGGGACCACATTGCAAATATACAATGGTTAGTGGAGGGAACCAAGGAATTCCAGAAGAAAATCAGCATTTGCGTCATAGACTACAGCTAAGTCTTTGACTGCATTGATCATGAAAAGCTATGGAAAGCTCTTAAAGGCACCCGACTCTTTCCTTAATGGATCGGGGCCTGAGCAGCCATAGTGGCAGCCCTGGAGGTCCTGATCCACTGCTTTTCCAGGCCTCAGGGAAGTGGCAAAATACCGCTTCCCTGTGGCCTGGAAAGGGGTGTCCTTGGGGCTTCATGCCCCAAGGACACCCTGACAGGGGCAGGGAGAAAGAGAAAGGGGCCTTTTGGCCCCTTTCTCTTCTGTATCGCTGGCACAGCTGTGTAAAGGCTGTGCCAGCGATACCTGCAGCAAAAGGAGCTCTGTTTCGGAACTCCTTCTGGCACCGCTGAAAGGGCGCTGCAAGCGCCATGCAGCGGCGCCATGACGTCATGCCTGTGCCGCATTGTTTGGCTGCGGCACAGCCGTGACGTCGTAATGGCAGTGCCCATATAGACAGGGTGCCACCATTTTGATGTCTCGGTTACGTGCTAGGATTGCGGGGCGTCTGTAAAGGATGCCCTGAGGCAACCCTTGTATGTATCCAGGCCGGCACAATGTATCCAGGCCGGCCTGGATACCACCAAAGACTACATAAAGAGTGCCACTACATTTGATAGTCCTGATGAGAAATCTGTACTTAGGACAAGAGGCAATGGTTAGAACAGAATATGGAGAAACAGAATGGCTACCAATTGGAAAAGGGGTCAGGCAAGGTTGCATTTTGTCACTCTACCTGTTCAATTTGTATGCATAAAATATCATACGAAGAGCAGGTTTGGACTCAGAAGAAGGAGGAGTGAAGACAGGAGAAAGGAACACTAACAATCTAAGATATGCAGATGACATCATACTACCAGAGGAAAACATCAGTGACTTGGAACAATTACTAACAAAGGTCAAGGAAGAAAATGCAAAGGCAGGCTTAATGCTGAACCTTAAAAAAAAAAACAATGACTAGAATCTACATAAATTCAACTTAGATAATGAGAAATAGAAATAATTAAAGATTTCCTATACCTTAGATACTCTTCCATTTAATTCAAGAGGAAAGGATTTTAGGCTTACTTCATATTCCTCTTACAACAGCAGAAGGCAAGTTGTATAAGATGGATTTTAGTCTTGTTCAATTGTGTTCCATGAATACTACAATCCTGTTTCAGTGTGTTGGACTCTTGTACAATGTTGCACAAAGTATATCTTAGCATTTCACAAAGTGCACTAGAGATCCATGCTGGATCAGGCCACAGGCCCACAACTTTCTGTCCAGCATTCTGTTAACCTAGTAGTCAATCAGTTGCCTGTGGAAAGTCCACAGGCTGCATATAAGTGCAATAGCACTCTGTGCATAATTAGCACTAATTTGAATTTATCTTCAGTCTTGTGTATAGTACTGGATGCTACACATTTACAGATCAGAATGAATTCACAGGAAGGCAATAATGATAATTGGTGATAGAAAATGAATCCTAGAAGGAAAGATGGAATGAAATACTTAAGTTAACATGCAGAAGATAAGATAGTAGAGTGAACTGATGTTGCTCTTCAGATAACTGAAGAGATGTCCTGAAGATGAGAGAAGAGACTTTTCTCTCCTGCCTCAGATGACACAGCTAGATCTAACAGGCACATGTTACAGAAGAGTGGATTTTAGTGAAATACTAGAAGAAAGGTCTTACTGGTTGAAGCAGTTTGACAAAGTAACCTGTTATCTGAATAGTGGGGTGGGTAAGGATTGAACTCTCCTTTTTCTGCCTCTGTAAAGAGGCAAGTCTTTTATGAAGACTCCTATGGTTATTTTTAGACATAAACTAGTATTGATGTACAGAAGCCCTGGTGGTTGAGGGGCATAAAGTTCAACTAAGCTTCCACAATGACCAATGCTTACAAGACTTTTTATAAAGAAAAGTTTGTTAGTCCCAACTAGAGCAGATCCACTGAATTAACAGAAGCTAGTGAAGGTAGAGTTGCCAAGTTCCTATTGGTAGAGTGGGTCCACTTTGGTTGGGACTGGCAATTTAGAATTAAGCTTGAGGCTTAATGTTTCCATTTAATTTAATCGATATTTTCAGCTATATAGCTTACTCCTTCATAAAGTTCAGAGATTCAGAAAATTCCAAAACATGTCTTCCTTCTGGCCAACTGCATTTATATGACCAAGGTTTAGTTCATTCACATGACCAAGGTTCATTTTCAGTCAGAGCATCTTTATTTCACAGAATCCTGTATCCTTTCTAATAATTCTGCCTCTAGCTTGCATTTTGCATGTATGTGTTTTCCACAGGTACAGGATGCATGGAAGAACAAGGCAGGGAGGAGGGCATTCTAGCATCTAGAGCTGCCCTGGAGGCAACCATCTGCTGTATACTCAGCAGATCTCTTGACTGCATATGCATGACCGTATGTTACAGGGCCATAGCTATTCTCAGAGCAGATCCAACACTTTCCTCAAATGAGTAAACGACAGAAGAACAAGACAGCCAAGCTAACATGGTTCACTCATTAGAGGTCATACCCTCCTTACTGAAAATATCAAGTGCTAATGACTACCTTTCTACCTAATGATGTAAAAAGCCAATTTATGGGGTAAGGCCATCCAGACAATAGACAGCATGTAACCACACTGTGCAATTTTAACAGTTTGATCCCACTTTAGCTGCCATGGCTCCATCCTGTGGAATCCTGGGATTTTAAAATTGCCAGAGTGAAAACTGGACAAAAGAGTTCCTTTACCTTTAATGGTTGTGCAGAAGAGGGAATTTCAGCAGGCGATGCTGGCTGCCTGGCAGCACAACAAACAATACCTGCTGAAATTGCCTCTTCTATACAACTGTTCAAGGTACAAGAGCCATATCCAGTTTTCACTTTGGCAAACCTATGGGGTTGGCAGTTTGGTGAGGGAATTGAATTCTCTCACCATTGTCCATAACTTATAGCTATAAAGCTCTCTGTATCAGAACTGTAAATAACTGATGAAAATGCAAGTCCTGGATCCCATAATATGGAGCCATGGAGTTAAAGCTGCCATAATTGAGAAGTGCAGATACAACCATTGATACTCTTATTCATATTGTTAATGTCCTAGCATAGTGGATCAATAGTTCTATAGGCTCTATAGAACCCACTGGTCCCGATACCAGGAATGTTTTTTTTCTTTGTTACTTTGAAATGAAGGCCCATGGGCCCAGCATTGAAAGGAGAAGAGATAGCTGACAGCTGCTACAGCTACTATCTTTATCTTCTAAACTGGATTGGTGCCAATTGAAGCTTTCCTCCCGTTATAAATAGTGGACAGACCACAGCCATGATCCAGAGCTGAGAAAATTTACTATTTTGTACTACCATATAGTCACTAGCCATGCTGCCTGTGGGATTCTGGGAGGTGTAGTCCAAAAGTGACATTTCCAAGGTTCCCCACACTCCCCATCTGGTAGAGTTAAACTGCTAGTCAAAAAGCAAACTGAACAGTAAGATCTTATTGTTCTATATCTCATGAAGTCATGATTCACAGGAGTGACACACGTTACAGACGAAGGTGAGGAAAATTCATGAACTCTGTCTCAGCTTGCTTCCCATAGTTTGTCATAAGAATCCATATTGTAGTCTGGCCAAAATAGATGCTTTAGAGTATGTAGCCACTGCATTTTTTGAAAAGAAAGAGTTACCTGAATAGATGTTGGTCATGGCTGATCTCTAGTGAATTACTGCAGTTAGTTGCATCCAGAGCAGTGAAAAAACAACAACATTTTTTGGGTCACAACTGTCAGAATCCCATAGCCACTATAAATCAAGCTGGCTGGGGGTTTATGAAAACTGTAACACTAAAAATAACTTTTCATTCTGTACCATATCAGCTTTCTCTTTGGCTTGGTTTCTAAGCATTGTTTATTTATTTGTTTAGTGATCAGGTATGCAAGGATAAACTATGTGACAAACATGATGTCTAGTTTGACCAAACCAAAGCAAAGTAACCTTTTCACTGATTTTGGTCTAGATTTTGTTTTAAAGTTCCTTTGAGGTATTTCTGTCTTCAGCATAACCAAACCACATTCCCAGCACTAAAAGCTTTTAAACTTCCAATCTATATGACAGAATAGATCTGGCGTTATTGATGGTCTTGGGAATGAGAGAAACATTTGCTGTTGCTTTTTATAGCTGCATCGATCTATACTGTCCAAATGCAATGTCTATTAATGTTCTGAAGTATGCTCTTTCAAGAACACTTTGAGAGAAATTTTTAAAATAATGGTATTGTATATTGATATTTAGAGAAACAATTGGGTTTTGAAAATTCTTAGCCCATGCTTAGAAGCACACAATACCGCATGTTTCCAACTATTTGATACACAGCAACATTGGGAGAGGGAGACTTCCATGCCCCACTTCTGGATATCCTCAGATCAACTGGCTGACCCCTTGAGAAAAGGGATGTGGGCTAGTTAAGCTTTTGGTTTGATCCAGCAGAGTCCTTTTCTATTGAGGCTTCAGACAGATTGTTTTACTCAATATTTACAAATATTAGCTACCCATAGTGTTATACTGGTGTCTGCCATTGAAGGGCAGCATTAACCTACTGAACAATTACGAAGGTACATTCCAGGACCTCATTCACAACAAATCTGAAAACAGATGAGAAGCAATTGCTTAATTGTACAAATCCCATTCAGAAGATTGCAAGGTAGTTGACTTTGTTTTTAAAAACCTGTTTATTACATGCCTATCAATGTCATAGGGTTAAATGTTAAGTTCTACTGTAGGATAGACATTGCAGTATTCAGACCACAATGCATCCTATTCTTCAGTTCCAAAGAACTTTTAAAATATATAGTGTGATCTTTATGGCTAACCATCTGCTGATTCCTCATGGGTTCAAGAAAATTCCCACTAACATAATTAGAAATCAATGAAGCTAACATTCAAAGTGGTAAAGTACTATTTATGTATAAAACTGAAAATGATGTTTCTTAAGCAAAATTTGGATGTGATTCCGACTGTGCTGTCCTACACATATTTATTCAAGAGTTCAGTAGACTTTACTCCCAGGTAACTAGACTAGGATTACTTTTCAAAACCTTTTGTCATGAATAGTTATGAAACACTCCCCTCAGATGATTCAGAAGGCACCAACACTGGTATAAATTCAGTGGTTTGTATATCTGCTGCTTTCGCCAGTTAACAGTATTTACAATATATTTTCCTTCTCTTCAACTTCAGGATAACATGGATTCCCAGAATGTTTCCCATTTAGGTACCAAACCTGATCAGCTGCGGCTGACAATGGTACCTGCAACTGTATTTTGAGTTGCTGCTAATGTAGATGCTATTTAATCTATCTATCTATCTATCTATCTATCTTGATTGAGTGTTTTTTCTTGTACCAGCATTAAGTATCATTTAAAGCAACTAATATTGCTTTAAATATTTTCAGGTTTCTGCACACTGAGGTGGCAAGGGGAAAATAATAGATTCAACCTTTTGCTAAATTAGTGGAGACATCTATGACTAAAGCTTGGAAAGCTAATTTTGTAAATGAAATAGTTGCACTACTCATTCCAGAATAGGTGCTTTTAACTGTTACAGTTTGAAAAGTAGCATGTTGTTCTCCATTTCTTGAAAATATATAAATAGTCACATATTATTTGCTATTAAATTTTGAGTGTTACAAGCCATTGGCCTGTGATACGAAATACTCCCTTCCATCTTACCCTTATATCTACACCCACAAAGGAACAAAAACAGTAGCAGAAAGGATAACATAAGCCAGCAATTAAGTCTGATGACATTCTTCCACTGTTAATGAGGCCAAGTCCAACAATTGTAATAATAACTAAACATTAGAAATAGATCACAAAGTTGCTTGTAGCCTTCAGATTACAGTGTGCCCGCATCATACACGGGCGCGCTTTATGCGCCTTTCAGCATACGTGGGGAGGAAGGGGTGGTGTGTCCCATAGAGAGTAATGGGATGCATGCACGAGTCGCATTCATTTAAATGGGGCTTGAGCATGCATGGAATTTGCTTTATGCGGGGGAGTCTGGAACGGATTCCTGTGTAAAGTAAGGGTGCACTGTATTATTATTATTATCCCACCTTCCTCCCAGTATAGGGACTCAAAGCGGCTAACAAAATTTAGAACAATCCAAGTTAAAACAATACAAATCATTAAAATTACAAAGTTCAAAAAACAATTAAACAATTTTAAAAAGTTAAAAACGTTACATAATAAAATTTAAAATTTAAAAGATCATTATAAAACTCTTAGATCCTTATATCCCAAAACCTTATATCTCAAAGGGGATGCGGTGGCTTAGTGGTTAAGACACCAGTTCTGATGATTGGAAGATCAGAAGGTTGGCACTTCGAGACCCGAATGCTGCATGATAGAGTGAGCTCCTGCACTAGTCCCAGCTTCTGCCAACCTAACATTTTAAAAGCATGCAAATGCAAGTAGATAAATAGGTACAACTTCAGGTATAATCATACTGGCCACATGACCACCAGAGCAGTCCTCAGATAATGGTGGTTCTTTGGCTTAGTAACAGAGATGAGCACCGCCTCCTACAGTTGGTTATGACTAGACATTAATGTCAAGGGACTACCTTTAATGTTACCTTTACCTTTACCTTTGCAACCTTATACAGCACCCATGTCAGTGTGAGAAAGCCTGGTGGCATAAAAATGTTTTTATCTGCCACTGAAAGGAATGTAGGGATGGAGCCAACTTGGTTTCACTAAGGAGGGAATTCCAGAGCCTGGGAGCAGCTACCAAGGAGGCTCTCTCTCTTATTCCCACCAAACACACCTCAGAGGATGCTGTGACAGAGAGGAAGATCTCTTTGGAAAATTAATTACTTGTGAGAACTAGGAAATTAAAGAGATACTTTTAAAAAGTATGGCCAGTATTCTGTATTACCTACTTGATTAAATATAGTTAACTAAGATCCGAAACAGATAGGCCAAACAGAGTGGGGGGAGACTGCACTGGTGCCATTTGTGCTGAGACTGTGGTAACTGCACATGCCTGGTCCCAATTTGGGCCGCCATGGCAGTCCTGAACCAGAAGTAGCAGATTCTATTCACTCCTTCTTGACCTGGTTCTTTGCAAATGATGTGGCCTTGGCATGGTTTCAGGCCATGCTTGAGGCATGTATCATGTAAACAGCACACTCCAATGCGGCCTGAAGCCATGTCATTTTGCCTGTGTGTTTTGGGGCTAAGCAGCCTCTCCTGGCCTGACTTCCCCAAACCTGACAGAAATGTAATTCACCCATGTTCCAATCACCAGCAGAATGAACCTCTTTCATCCCATTCAGCTAATGTACATAGGTTGGGGGAAAAGTTATAATCATGGCAATAGTGTCTCAATATTAAATTAAATAGCAATCATAAATATGAAACAGTTACAGATACAAATATGATACAGTATAGCTAAGTAGCTAATACAGAATACTGCCCTGTAACTTTAAGGGTTGCTGCTTGGAAGGATGCAAACTTGAGTTGAGCTTGAGACCTTGGCTGGTTTTGAACTTGCAACATTGTGGTTTGTGAGTGAGTGGCTGCAGTACAGACATTTAAGCATTGTACCACCATACTCATACCTAGATCCTTCACATGTTTTTGGGTCAATGTGCCTTTCCCATGGGAAACTTTCTAGTGGTCCAAAGGCCATTGAGACCTCTTTAAAAATGTCAGAAAATATGAAACCCCAAATACAGCACAGGGGGTGTTGGGTATGCTAACATTTGCAAGAAAAAAGTATATATAATATGCAGGCTTATATACAAATAATGCATAAAACATTCCTGTTTGTAAAAGACAGACTTGGCACATGGACAGAACAGGGAAGGTGGCTTGGAGGAGACAAGGTGAAGATCAAATTATGAGACTCAGCAATTATTTACACACAGCCATGACTTACGGTCACTTTCACGAGCTTCTTAACTATACTGCTAACAGCAGTACAGAGGAAAATGTATTCATTCTTGTGCTTTTTAATACGGATGTGGCTGTGGCTATAATTTAGGCCTTAAGCAAGTTCAGATCCCATTAGGCTATTAATGGGTTCTTGGTTGCCGTAGTAATAGGTGTGCCTTCTCTAATCACATTTACCACCTCAGCCTCCATTAGTTGGTCCCTCCACCCCACAGCTTTACCTCCCTATCCATGCTCTACAAATGATTAGGCAAATTGAGTTGTATGCAGATAAAGTGTATCCATCCACCCTGATTTTGACAATAAAAATACAGTTCCTATATCCTGTTTGCAATTTAAATCCATAAGAAAATGCAAGAAGCCAAAAGTTTTTTTTAATTTTTACACACACACACACACACACACGATTGATTGCTCCTTTTGCTTTCAGGTCCTTGTACTCTAGGTTCATTTCCTGCTTTCTTGGGGTCTTCGTATTCTTAATGTCATTTTTGGAACACTTATTAATACTGAGTGATTATATAGAATGCATCAGTAAAATAAGTTGGCATTATTTCCCCCATATTGCAGATGGAAGACCTTGCTTAAAGGGCAACAGTGAGGTTATAACAGAGGTAAAATACAAATTTAAAGAGTTTTTGATTTGCCCTTCAGTCCTTAGCCAATGTGTTAAGCTTGATCTAATCCTGCATATCAGGTATGGTGATCATGTAGCTGTCCAGCTGCTGTTGGGTCATGTTCCCCAGCATCTGTCACCATTGGCTATCTTGGTAAGGGCTGGTGGGAGTTGTAGTCCAACAACAGCTGGAGGGGATGTAGTTTTTGTACTCCTGCTGAATACTAAGAACAAACACATGCTCTGAGTGTGGCTCTTCATGTAGCCAGTGTGGCCCCAACTATTCATGCACAAAGGGAGTTATCAGCAGGAGGTTTCTTGTCCTGGCACAGATGCAGTAACCCTAGGCTGGCATTGTGTTAGAGACTTATTTGGAGGTGTAAGTCCAACGTAACATCACTATAGGTCAGAATTCACACAATGACCAAAATCCCACCCAAAACTCTCTCTTCATTTTCAGGAGTCCCCTTTTAATCTTCAGGTGTCCCCTCTTCGTGATCATTTATTGATTGGGGCTTTGCTCCTATTTCCCTGGGATCCTTCACAAGTCTTTATGGATGATGTCATTGTTCTGCACCTGACTGTAGAGACACAGTGAGATACTGCTCTGATGCCCTGACCTCCATCAGGCATTGAATGGTCATGGAAAGCAGGCTCCTGCTACATCTCTTTCATGCAGTATCTTGGCCCTATATACAGTAGAGGCCACTATGCTGCTTAAATACTACGGCTGGCATTCTGTGACGTGGGGTGTGTGTGTAAGTTGTTCTATGCATGCAAAGTTATTCTTTTAAACAATGTTCAATGGTTGTATGTAGCTGACAGCAGCATACACAGAGTTGAGATGATTGTGCATGTGTCTGTGCATTTGCCTTTGCACATAGTGCATTGCTGAATTGTTAGTCATGAATTCTGACTATTGAGCCATCTATGATGTGTTATGCTGGTATTCACTATAGGATCTGTGTAATGTATTTCCACCAGTGAATATTTATGTAATATTGGAATGATGTATGAATTTAGCTTTTGTGTGTAATATGCAATGCGATAGTCCAGCTTTCTTCAAAAAGAAAAGCTTACGCTGCGGAAAAATTGACCTGTCAACTCCTTTCCAGCTTGCCCACTACTTTGCTGCTGGAGACCCCCTTCTTTCCCTTTAAAAAGCACCCACAGCTTTCGTTGCTTCTTTGGAGGGATATGCTCCCCTTAACTGGAGTTCCTTCTCAATGTCATTGTTTTAGGCTCCCTAGCTTCCTATTCCATTTCTTTCTTAGAGGTTCATGCCACCATGGCTGCTTCTTCATAGAAATCAAATGTGCTTCCTTGTTTTTGTGTATATTTTCCATCAAAGACAGTATATATACTAGGATGATGCTGTCTGGACAGCTGGTTGTATGGAAAGGGTCATAGTTCAGAGGTAGACCACATACTATGTATGCCTATGATCCAAGGTTTAATCCTTGTTAGCTCAAAATAGGGTTAGAGAAAGACTCCCCTGAACTGAGGTCAGAAAGTACTGATGCAGAAATTACTGGACTAGATAGGCCAATGTTCTGATGGCAGTATTCTATTTTGAGGAGAGTTACACTAGGTATATCACACATTCCAAACTAGATCAGTTCCTTGGTTTCAGACCAACCATTCATGATAGAAACTCCAAAAATAATTTTCTAAAAAGTGCATTTTAAAAAGAATCTGTAGAAAGAGAGAGAAAAAGGAAAATAACTTGTAGGGGGAAATGTGAGGTAGACTGTCAGCAATAAATAAATAACAGTGTCTGTACTGCAAGAAAAAGACAGTGTGGGACTATCCTCTGGTAGCTGTTGGAACAACTTTTTAAATGGAAGCATCCAAGAAGTTCAGGAAATCCTGGTACAGACAGCTGCTCAACAAAAGAGACAATACATTTACAACATTTGACTATAAGTGTTCAACAGAGACCAACCACATTCAGTTCTACAACCATAAACTTTAATGAACTGTAAGGAAATCTAGCTCACCAATAAACTACCTGCTTGCTTTGTGAGTACAAATGGTTGCCAATGTGTGGCACATTTCCTCATCTTTTATCCCCTTTCATTGGTATGGCACTTTGAAATTTATGGTGTGTGTACAAACTCTAATTAGCAGTTTCCAAGCATCTCTGCAAAATCACAAAGTGGGCTGTGGAACGCAGGCAGGCAGGCAGGCTGCCCAGCTGGTTGGCCGGCTGATAGCCAAAGGCAAGCCTAAACCTGTAGCTGTGCTAAGGATTTGTTCTCTGCCAAATTCCAAATGGGACTAATTTCATTTTGATTTGAAACAAAGATTTCAGACAACCTAAGGAGAAAAGCCATGCAATGAGCCAATTATAATATTTGTTTTGATAAGAAAATCCCTATGATTAAGGCATCTAGAATTAGAACAAACAAACTTGTTCTTCTTTGCTTACTTCTATATCCGTTTCCCAAATCCTATCATACTGATCAAAGAAGAAGAAAAAAGGTTATGCTGCATGATCTCCAGTAAAAGCAAAACATTTGTGTTGGTTTTGCAGGCCAGCTTGAATTACAAAATTAGCCTCTGAACTGAATTGGGGCTCTACAGGATGTTTTAAAAATAGAAAAATCATAATGCATCTCTTATAGTCACAAATGTGCTGAATTTCATCTCACATTTGCAATCTGAAGATGCATAGAAATGTTCCTGCAAACAAGATTCCTGCAGAGCAGCTTTCTTTGACCTACTTCTTTCCATATAATGTGGGATACAGATGTGTTGGACAAGACAGCCCAACATATCTGGTAGGTACTGCTACTATTGAGATGCTGCTACTGAGTAATTCCAGTTTTTCCCACCTTCAGATTCAACATAGATACTTATCAGAGCTGAGTCATAGTGAATGAAACCAAGAGGAAGAAGCCAGAAATCAAACTCAAAAGATCAGATCAGACACTGTTAAATGCCAGAGCCAGGCGTGACTGCCAGACCTGGGAGCTGGTCTAAAACGTATCAGCAGCTGACAGAAAATATTCTGGGATATGCAAAATATGTCTGGATCTCCAAAATAAAAGCAGAAAGAACAGGAACAAAATCTGGGACTTTCTGGATTTTTTAAAAAATGGTCTGAATGCATCCATACCTAGATATAATATACACAGAGGTGTGGTTTGATGGAGAGAGAAAAACCCAAGAATAGCAAGATAAATTTGTGACTTGACTGCATTAGAAGTGATAAAATGAAATCATGTGTTTCAGCACTGAAGCAGAAAGGGAAAATGAAGTCCAGGGATATGAATAGGCATGAGACACCACTACTGCAATCTGACCTAATTAAAATGTGACTCTAGGTCTCCAAACATGACAGATTAATTGCTTAACCCTATGGTTACTTTATCTGTACTTCTTTTGATTAATGGAGAAATATGTTTTAATAACCTGAAGTAGTTATCCAAATATTGTAACAGAATGGTCAGTTTTGCTGGCAAGGCAAAACCTGCATGTTCAAAAGCCCCAGAAAACCACATACAATACATTGTTACTTTTTAGTGGACATGCTTTGGAAATGTTTTTTTCCACTACTGATGGTTTAATTATATTTTAACTCTTACCTGTTTTAAGTGATGTGAGCTTTTAGCAGCATATCTATATCTACATCTACATCTATCTATATCTAATCTATCTCTATCTATCTTAAACTGCTTTGTATTCCAGGGATAGACAGAATGTGGGGTGAACATAAATAAATAAATAAATACCTATAAAATGCCAGTTCTTTTATCAGAAATCAAAAATACGGGGTAACCAATCTTTCTGAATAACCACATTGCATAACGATGAGCAGCAAAATGGCTTCCCTGATTGAAATAGGAGTTCAGTAGTTTTCCTGGCTTTGTCATGTAGTCAGGAAAACAGGCTATGTAACTGGCTCTGGCTAGGCTTCAGTGAGGCACAAATCCAAGACATATTCCTGCTTGGTAGATATTTTGGCTGTCTCTGGATTGAAGATAACCAGGTAGGAAGTGGTCCAAGGTGAAGTGAACTTGTTCCAAGGTGTCAGAACTATCTTAGAATATTGGAGGGTGGGTGATTCTTTAACTGGTTTTGTCCTAATCTGATAAAAAGATTCACAAATGAAAGAGTGCAGAAAAGATGGAAGCAGAAGAGAGGGAGAGGATATTGTTTTGCAAGTGATAGTTCTTTAGCTATATGTCAGGAAATGGGGTCTCAGAGTGTAATGCTTTTAGGAGACACGTTGAAAGAACATATGACAGTTTCTGTTAATTCTCTGTTCCTTTCAACTTGCCTGTTATTTCCTAGGAGTAGTAGTGGGCAGTGCCTGAAGAGTTTGTGGAATAAACTTAGTAAGTTATAGATTTTCCCAGTACAGTATGTGGGGAAGACATCCAAACTTATGAAGTGAGCTGTCACCTTAAATCTGAAGTAAAGCGCAGTGGCAGTCCAAGGATCTGAGTGGATATGCCCCCCTGGCATATCCAAGGGGATGGTACTATAAGAACACAAGGATATCAGAAGATACCTGCAGGACTGGACCTATCTAGTTCAACCTTCTGTTCAAGCGCAGTTGCCAACCAGTTGCCTATAGTAAATCCACCAGTAGGACATCCATGCAACTACATGCTCTGTCCCATGCTCTCCAACTACTAATACATGGAAACACTAAAGTACCACTGCCAGTCAATGAAGTAAGCACCGCAATAGATGAACCAGGAGTTTGATGCAGTACAAGGCAGATTTCTATGCACACACCTACCCACAGCAAGT
>NC_056523.1:287867496-287902173 GCF_019175285.1 Sceloporus undulatus
ATGGTCGGATTTTGGCAATATTGTACAAAAAGAATCTACAAGCCTTGGCTGTGGTCTGGATCTGAGGGATGCACGACAGAGAAGAATCAAAGATAAAACCAAGACTGCGGGCTTGCTGGACTGGTTGAATAGAAATGTTGTCTACAGAGACGAAAAAGGAGTGTTGAAGGGTGGACTTAGGAGGAAAGATAAGAAGCTCCATCTTGGACATGTTGAGCTTCAAATGCCGATGGCGCATCCATTGTGAGACAGCTGTGAGACAAGACAAAACTTGCTATTCAAGCCTTGGAGAAAGGTTGGGGGTGGAAAGATACAGCTGGGTGTCATCGGCGTACAGATGGTAGGAAAAACCAAAAGAGCTAATGAGTTTACCTAAGGACAGTGTGTAAAGAGAAAACAGAAGGGGACCCAGAACAGAGCCCTGGGGAACTCCAACCGATAAGGGAACAGGAGATGAAGTCTGACCACCTGTGACCACTGCAAAAGATCTGCCAGACAAATAAGATCTAAACCAGTCAAGAACAGAGTCTGAGAACCCAAGGTCAGAAAGTATGTCAACTAGGAGACAGTGATCAATGGTGTCAAAGGCTGCAGACAGATCAAGAAGGATGAGAACAGAGTAAAGGCCATTAGCTTTGGCCTGTAAAAGGTCATTGGAGATCTTAGTGAGAGCTGTTTCCGTGGAATGCCTTGGGCGGAAACCAGACTGAAAGGGATCAAGAATGGAGTTGGCTTCAAGAAACTCAAGACAGCGAGAATAAACAACCCGTTCCAAAACTTTAGAAAGAAAGGGAAGAAGAGAAATCAGACGATAGCTAGACAAAGAGGAGGGGTCGAGAGAAGGTTTTTTCAGAATTGAAAAAATTCATTCAGTTATTGGATTGTCCTCTGTAAAGAATGACACATAGCTATCCCACTGGACACCAAGTACCAGATGATCTGGTCCCAGTCCTGCTTTTAGATGAAATTAGATGGGTGGGTATTTAAGGCAGAACCTTTTCAGGGGTAGCGTGAACGTCATGGAATACTTTCTCTGTGAACATTTGCTGGGCTTTTAGTCATCCTTTGGACGACTGCCGAACACCTTTTCCTTTCAGAATGCTTTCAGTATTTGATCTTACAAGCTTACAATAAATTTCTCATTGCTCTGGTATACTTTTAATATGGCTATTTTTAAAAAAACAGCAAAAGGGTAAATTACCAGTTTTTATTGTCATTTAAGAGTGTTTTTTTAGATGATGTGTCTTAGTTTAAACAATGCATTTTAAATGTAGATTGTTTTAATAAGTATGTGTGTTGTTTGTTCTTTTAAATTGATGTATGTTTTAACTGAAATTGTGTTTCAACTGACACATATTGGTTGCTCTGTTGTTGATCCCTGCCTCAATCCATGGAGAGAGGCAGGCAAAAAATGATGATGATGATGATGATGATGATGATGATGATAATAAATGTGTGTTTTAAAATAAATCTTATAAGCCATTTTGTGTCTTTTAGTTGAAAAAAAAGGAGAGAGGGCATGTGTATATATATCTATGTGAGATAAAATATTTAGCATTTAGTTATCAGGTGGATGGTGCTTTGCAGAAGAACAGCAAGCAGTCAGGTCCCTTCCTCAGAAGTTTATAATTCAAAATGTTTACAAAGGGGGAGACAGCAGAAAGAAGAGAGTGGAAAGATATTCAGAGAAATGTGAACTATTAAATAAATAAATAAGGGAAAGCAACAGAAATGTGAGTGAACAGAAGAAGAAGTGTCTAAACCACTATCCTATACTCGCTGCAGTCTTTAGGACTCAAGCAGCAGGTTCTCCAATGTGAAAATCAGCAAATTGTTTTTTGGCATTTTTTTAATTGCCGGAGACATGGAGAGAAACCACTGTCAAAATAATTTGATTTGGCTTGGGTATTATGCATCTTAAAAGGAGACCTTTTTTACTCCACCTATGTCAGTAAAATGACAGAGGCAATTCTCCATGTATATATTATTATTATGTGCCTGCTCAGACATGAGACCTATTCAGTTCAGTTTCAGTACAGAATACAGATGTCTGTTTTGGTATCTCTTTCAGAAGTGCTGAAATATCATAAATGAATATCTAGTGACCTCAAATACTGATTTGTTTTGATGGAAACACAAATACCATTCAATAAGGCTGCTGTTTTGCTTAGGCCTCATCTAGTGAGGCACTCTTGTTGAGTCATCCTGGCTCTGCATTGGAATTCAGGTTGCTTTCAGCTGAGTCACTTCTCTGTGTTTCCTCAGGCTTTTTGCAGAATGGATGCTGCTGGAGATCATTGTGCCTTTTGGAAGGGAAGGTAGAAGATAATTCTGAATTTAGAATTTAGTTTGTGGACCTTTCCATAGAGGTGCAAAAGGAAAATATTTTAAATTGTATTTATTCATTGCACATAAAAAGGAGACTGAGGTTACATCCACATTGCAGAAATAATCTGGTTTGTTTGATGCCACTTTAATTGGCTGAATGCTTTGGGCCCACAACAAACTACCATTCCCAGAATCCCATAGAATTCAGCCATGGCAGTTAAAGTGGTGTCAAACCAAATTATTTCTGCAGTATGAATGCAGCCTGAAAGAAGGAAGAAAGGTCCAACAATATCAACAGGCAGTTGCTTCTGGACTGTATGAAGAGTGGTAGATCAATGTTGGGTACACAATTCCTGTATAATCCTAGTTACAATGAATCAGAGCTGTATTTAAGAGTATCAATTTTTGCATTGTTTATTTCAACATATTTTATTGCTGTTTATTTCATTAGAGCTTTCGGCAGGAAACCATATGTATAATGGGAATGGAGGAGGCTTCTATTTCAAATTTTAGTGCCTCAAGTACTATGGCTAGTTTTCATTCTTCCAGCTGTCACAAAAATTAATAAGAGGATTGCTGTGTCCATTTATCAGACGAACAAACAGAATTGCCAGAATTCCACCCTTCACCTGGCAGCCCACAAAATCTGCTCTGAAGGTTGAATTCTCTGGAGCAAACTGGGTGCATGGAAGGAAAATCACATTCCCATGAGCCAAAGTGTTCCCATGATGTTGGGTGGAACCCAGAAAATACTGTATAAAGTAAACAAAAAGGAGGAGAAGAAAGTGTAGTGTCACCTATGTGGCTGGCTAATGAAACACTGTAAACATATTGATAGGTTTACAAAGAGATAGCTGTGCTAATCTGACACAGCAGAAAAAGGAAAATGGGGGTGGTGGGAAGAAGAAATCTAGTAGCATCTTTGAGACATAGCTAGTTTATTTCTGCATGAGCTTTCATGTATTCTAGATTTCTTCTTCCCATCACCCCCATTTTTCTTTTTATATTGATAAGGAAAAATTTTAGGAATAGATTTTTAAAAATCACACAGTATATAATTAAACTGTCACAAGATGTAGTGATGGACACCAACTTGGATGGATAATTCCTCCTCCTCCTTGCAGTCACTGCCATTCACTTGTTGCAAGGAGATAGGCCAGCAGCTTTCCCTTACCTTGCTCTCTCTCCCTCTGGATGCTTGTTACAATTGCGCATTTGCACTTGGGAGAAGGCAGGTAGATGTGTAATGGACCCAAAAGGAAGGGAAAACGGGGTCCACTTAAGAAAGAGGACAACTGAAGGCTTCTTGTTCAAGAATGTGGAGCTGATATTGTACATTTAATATAGTCCTGTCCCAGGGAAACCCATTTGAAATGCACAGGCAGCAGATAGTCATGGAGAAGGAAAGGGCTTTGATGAGGTCCCTGAACTTGCCAAAAGCTTTTTTGTGGAATTGCTTTCTGAGGAAAGTAATAGTCCCTCTCTATTCTGCTTTAGTCACAACTCATCTGGAATATTGTGTCCAGTTCTGGGTGCCACAATCCAACAGGGATATTGACAAGCTGGAGCATGTCCAAAGGACAGCAACCAAAATAGTGAAGGGTTTGTAAACCATGCCCTATGAGGATCAGTTTAGGGAGCTGGGTATATTTAGCCTGCAGAAGAGAAGGTTAAGAGGTGACATTAGGCAAGTTTAAATATTTGAAAGGACATCATATTGAGGATAGAGCAAGCTTATTTTCTGCTGCTCCAGAGAATAGGACATGGAACAATGGATGGAAGCTACAGGAAAAGAGATTTCATGTAAACATTAGGAAGAACTTCCTGCCAGTAAGAGCTGTTCGACAACGGTACACACTCCCTTGGAGTGTGGTGGAGTCTCCTTCTTTGGAGGTTTTTAAACAGAGGATGGATGGCCATCTGTTTAGGGGTGATTTAATTATGTGTTCCTGCATGGCAGGGGGTTGGACTGCATGGCCCTTTTGGTCTCTTCCAACTCTATGATTCTGACAATAGAAAGGGGGCAGAGAATAAGCATGAGTTGCCTCGGTCTCAAGCCCTCCCATTTTCCTCCAAGGTGATGTACTTGGGCCAGGAATGAGGAATCACTCCACACAACCTTCCCTGTAACACCCCCATAAATTGGCAAGTCATATAGGAGGAGAAGGTATAAAGATATTTTTCTATGATTCCCTCCCCTGAATTTAGCCAATCTGCCATAGTATTCCTGGGCAAGTCAGCTAGTGTATCTGTCATGGCCGCTATGTATTCCTTATTCTACCAGTACAGTACAGCAGAGCTTTCATCAAACCCTAAAGTCTCTCAACTGGCAGATTCCAAGTATGAAATTATACCTGCTGTTTCCCTCCAAGGTTGAAAAAAGAAAAAAAGGAAAGAAAAGAAAAAGAAAGTCTTTTTATATCTGACATGAATTTGGCCTATGCTAAATCACTTCAATATAAATCTTAAATACATGTAAAATTTAAATTTCTCATGAATTAGTCTGGAAAGGGGGCAAACTTAGTTTGAATCAGACATAAAGCCTCTTAGCCAAGAGAAGAAATATATACCCTGATGTAAAAGGCGTCTGTATAGCAAACTATTATTGGAGGTTGAGCTCCTCATGTATTTAATCCATTGGCATTTAGACGGAAGGGGAGAGAGAGACAGAATGCAATACTGAAATGTCAGTAGATGGTAACTGTTGATGCTGTTAGTTGTATTACAGCAATACTTTAGGGTTGGCAGTTTTGAATACAATGGCCACTTTGAATATATTGTTTGAAGCCTTTGTTTTCCCAGTTTGTTCCTAAGATTAATGTCCTGGCTAACTGCTGAGTCACATTCATGTTGAGTTGCTGTTTCCCCTCCTTTTCTGTCCAAATTGCATCTTTCTTAGATACCAACTGCTATTTGGGTGCAGATATTTTGCTGCAGTTAATAGCCCAGCATAGCAGAAATAGGTAGTAGCAGCAGCAATTGGACATTGTTAACCTTAATTGAGCTGTCTGAATTTCAGTGACACATTCACACTTGTTCCAGAAGCAGCCTAGAGCATTCTTAGCAGTTTGTGGCTTTTTAGCCTTAAAACCCTGAATGTAACAGACAAGGAATGCAACCCTCTAAAGTAAAAACCTTTGCATGTACAATATCTGGATACTGGCTAGGACAGGAACGGGTTTGGAGTTGGAGGTAAACTGAAGGAGCAAATACTGTACACAGATTAGAATGGTGAATGAAGCTGGAGCAGGAAGAACAACTAATGGAGGCAATAAGTAGACAAATTCAGTGAAGAACAATAATTAATGTTATATCACAATCACACTTTTTCTCTGTTCCTGTGAACTTCCTCACATTATTGGCAAGAGGGTGGAAACATGCAAGCCACCTTCTACACAGAACACCTCAAATCTCATTTGATGTTAAGCAGAGTCAGGTTTGGTTAGTACATGGGGGGGGGGGCAACCCCTTGGTAGTGCCAGGGATCTCTAGGTATAATTTAAGAATCTCGTGTGGAAATCCTGGATAAACCAATGCCTGGATAAACCAGTAGTTTCATTTAGTATCAGACAGCTTCCTATATGCAGAGCTCAATGATGTAACATAACATGTTGTACTTATTATTATTATTATTAACCTTTATTTATGAAGCACTGTAAATTTACACAGTGCTGTACATACAGTCTTTTTAGTTAGACGGTTCATATTCATATTCAGTGTTGCCAGGAATGGGACAACTTGGCCAAGCTGAAAAAGACTTCTGGGAGTTGGAAGTCTAAAATATCTGATAAGCCAAAGGTACCCCAATCTTTTTCCAGACTGTATTAGTCTGATGGTGGAACCCTGAGCAGAAGAAGACATAATTTGGTATTTTTTTGCTTGGAAGCTGTCTTGCTTCTTTCTATTTAGAAGAGTACTTTGTGAATGCTATGCCATAGGCTCCAGGCTCCAGGCTCCAGGGATTTGAGAAAGGCATGTTTCTTACTTAAATCCAGATAAGAGCATCATGTACAGTTAAAGTGCAAAACAGAAGAGGAGGGCAGCTTTTAAACAATGGTGAGCTTTTGGTACGTTTCCAAAGAGCATCTAGAGGCAAGCACATGACTGTGGCTCTCTTGGCCTTTCTTGGGGTGTCTGAGGCAGTGACAATTTTCCACCATGAAAGTTTGGTTGTGTCAGCCTCTATGATTGAATCAGCAGCTGCTGTAATTGGACACAAATAGAAGAATAGATTAGGGAGAAGCAGCAGAACATCCTGGGGAAGCAAGGAAAAAGGTGTAGCTATGTGAGAGTGGAGCAGGGATGAACTGGGGATGTGGCAGCTGACAGCAGGTGGCCCCCATTGACTGACAGCCCAAGTATAACTCCTCTTGCAGTTCACTGGTAGGTTTGCAAGTGGGAAAGATATTGGCTAGCACCCTACAATGCAGTTACAGATTCATAACATAGAGTTACTGCCCCATGCTCAGCCATGCTCCATATTCAAGATCATTGGCTATTGCCACAATCACAAATGCCCCTCCAACTTACCAGCAGCCATACTGCATGATGGATGTTTCTTCTGCTGGTGAAAGGTATGCAGCAGAATGATATTTCCAGCCTCCTCCCACCCAAAAGCAGGAGTCTTGCATTTGATTGTCACAGCCTTGCTGACTAGAAGGAGGGGGCTGGAAATGTCATTCTGCTGCTTCCTTATCTACAGCAGAAGATGACTGTTAAAACAGATCTGGGGTGCTGGGTGAGGAGACGGGATGTAGTTATGCATCTATAACTATGCCTGTGATATTGGATCTTGGCAGATATCATCCAAAAAGTCTGTCACACCAGGAAGAGACCACATTCTTGGTAGATAGTGGTTGTAAAGAATTCAGATGCCCTGAAGCAAGGGTGAAGAAGATTCTCTTTCAGTTTGATGGCTGAATTTAGTTTCAAAGATATTTTAAGAGGCACATTTCAATGGAGAAAGTTTTGAAAGTATTCCAGAAGCTATGCAAGTAGGACAACCCCTTAATGAGAATAAGGTTAACTAGAGGTAGCCTATTGCATCATAATCTCATCTTGGAAGTAGTTGGAAATCTGATTGCTTTCCTCCCTTTGAATTTACATAATTATTTTTTTTATTATAAGTTTACAAAGGAGAATTGATGGAATGATTATGAGAGGTTAATGCAAATTGCTAGGTGAGATGTACAATGAATCATAGACTAGAATCATAGAATCGTAGAGTTGGAAGACACCACAAGGGCCATCCAGTCCAATCCCCTGTCATGCAGGAACTCTCAATCAAAGCATCCCCGACAGATGGCTATTCAGGCTCTGTTTAAAGACCTCCAAGGAAGGAGACTCTACCACACTCTGAGGGAGTGTGTTCCACTGTCGAACAGCCCTTACTGTCAGGAAGTTCCTCCTAATGTTGAGGTGGAATCTCTTTTCCTGGAGCTTGCATCCATTGTTCTGGGTCCTGTTCTCTGGAGCAGCAGAAAACAAGCTTGCTCCCTCCTCAATATAACATCCCTTCAAATATCACCTCTTAACCTTCTCTTCTCCAGGCTAAACATCCCCAGCTCCCTAAGTCGTTCCTCATAGGGCATGGTTTCCAGACCCTTCACCATTTAAATCGCCCTTCTTTGGACACGCTACAGTTTCTCAACATCCTTTTTAAACTGTGGGGCCCAGAACTGGACACAATATTCCAGGTAGGGCCTGACCAGAGCAGAATAGAGTGGAACTTTACTTCCCTTGATCTAGACACTATACTTCTATTGATGCAGCCTAAAATCACATTGGCCTTTTTAGCTGCTGCATACGCACTGTTGACTCATGTTCAATTTGTGGTCTACTTGGACTCCCAGATCCCTTTCACATTTAGTTTCATTCAGCCAGGTGTCAGCCATCCTATATCTGTGCATTTCATTTTTCTGCCCTAAGTGCAGTACCTTACATTTCTCCCTGTTGAAATTCATTTTATTAGCCTTGGCCCAGCTTTTCAATCTATCAAGGTCATTTTGAATTTTGATCCTGTCCTCTGGGGTATTAGCTACTCCTCCTAGTTTGGTGTCATCTTCAAATTTGATAAGTATGCTTCCAATTCTGTCATCCAAGTCATTGACAAAGATGTTGAATAACACTGGCCCCAGGACAGAGCCCTGTGGGACCCCACTGGTCACTTCTCTCCAGGATGAAAAGGTGCCATTGTTGAGCACCTTTCGGCTTTGGACGGTCAACCAATTACAAATCCATGTAACAGTTACCTTGTTTAACCCACATTTTACAAGCTTGTTTACAAGAATGTCATGGGGAACCCTGTCAAAGCCCTCTGAAATCAAGATATACTATATCCACAACATTCCCTTCATCTACCAAGCTGGTAATTTTATCAAAGAAAGAGATTAGATTTGTCTGGCATGACTTGTTTCTCTGAAACCCATGTTGACTTTTTGTGATTATGGCATTGCCTCCTAGATGTTCACAGACTCTCTGTTTAATGATCTGCTCCAGAATCTTTCCTAGTACTGATGTCAGACTAACTGGACGATAATTGTTGGGATCCTCTTTTTTCCCCTTTTTGAAGATGGGGACAACGTTTGCCCTCCGCCAGTCTGCTGGGATCTCTCCTGTCTTCCAGGAGTTTTCAAAGATTATTGCCAATGGCTCCGATATTACATTTGCCAGTTCTTTTAATACCCTTGGATGGAGTTCATCTGGTCCCAGAGACTTAAATTCATTTAGATTAATAAGGTGTTCCTCTACTATCTCTTTACTTATTCTGTGCTGAAATTCCCCTATTCTGTCCTCTGCTCCATTATCCTCAGGTTGAGCACCCTTTGCCTTTTCTGAGAAGACTGAGGCAAAGAAGGTGTTGTGTAATTCTGCCTTTTCTCTGTCCCCTGTTAGCATTTTGCCATCTTTTCCACGCAATGGCCTTACCATTTCCTTCTTCTTCCTTTTGCTGCGGACATATCCAAAGAATCCCTTTTTATTCTTTTTAACCTCTCTAGCAAGCCTGAGTTCATTCTGCACTTTAGCTTTTCTGACTTTACCCCTACACATGCCTGCTATTTCTTTGAATTCCCCTTTTTGATTTCTTCATTTTTCCATTTCTTATACATGTTCTTTTTAAAAGTTAGCTCAGTTGAAAGTTCCTTAGTCATCCATCCTGGTTTCTTGAGACACCTCCCATTTTTTTTCCTCATTGGAACTGTTTGAAATTGTGCCTTCAGTATCTCCGTTTTGAGAAAGTTCCATCCGTCCTGAACTCCCTTCTTTTTTAGTATTTCTGATCATGGGATCACCCTCAGTACTTCTCTAATTTTACTGAAATCCGCTCTCCTAAAGTCTAGGATGTGTGTCTGACTCTACCTGGCTTCTCCTTTCCATTGTATAACAAACTCCAGGAGAACATGGTCACTTCCACCTAAGGATCCCACTACTTGCACCCCATTAACCAAGTCATCCTTGTTAGTTAGGATCAGATCTAAAATAGCTGACCCCCTTGTTGCCTCTTCCACCTTTTGGACCATGAAATTGTCTTTGAGGCAAGTGAGGAATTTGCTAGACCTTGAGGATTTGGCTGAGTTTGAATTCCAGCAAATATCAGGATAGTTGAAGTCACCCATCACTACTAGATCTCTCTTTTCTGAGTGTGTAGTCATCTGTTCTAGAAAGGCGTCATCAAATTCCTCCATCTGACTTGGGGGTCTATAGTAGACTCCCACCATAACATCCTTGTTGTTTCCCTCCCCTTTCATTTTTATGGATGCTCTCCACCTGGCTTCCAGTATTGATGTGTTGGATCATTTCACTGGTGTAAATATCTTTGACATATAGTGCTATTTCTCCTCCTTTCCTGTTTGGCCTATTTCTTTTAGAAAGGTTATACCTCTCTATTTCCACATTCCAATTATGAGACTCATCCCACCAGGTTTCAGTGATGCCTATTATATCATATTTCCTATGTTGTACTAGGAGTTTGAGTTCATCTTGCTTATTTCCCATGCTCTATGCATTAGTGTAGATACATTTAAGACCAAGGGTCCCCTTTACTTGCTGCCTGTGCAAGTTTTTTTGCCTCCCACTTTTGAGTCCTTGTACTATTTGTCTTGTTTCTTCTATGTCAATGCTAGGGTTAGGGGAAGAGAGGGATTCAATAATAATAAAAAAAATGAGCCAGAAGCAAGAGATGCCATGTTTCTGTACCCAAATTTGCACAGGTGTTGCCTAATCCCAAATCAGCAACAGAAATAAAGAAACTGAATTTCTTTGCATATTATGCACAGATAAATAGTTGAAATAAGGCATTGTCAATGTCTGCTTGCTGTATGATGAATGCTAGAGACAACATATTTTAATAATAACTATGTTATTATATACAAAGAATAATCCTACAAGCCTCTCTAATACAGGTATATACTCTTTTGTATACCAGTCCTTTCACTTTTAGTTTCATGTTTCCATGCCATATCATATAAAACATTACCTCTCTGCCCTTAAAACTTTGTGGGAGATCATTTTTAATTATACCTGTATGACTAAGCATGCAGTGGTCTGGCAAATCTCTCACTCCTTTTATTGGATCTTATGTAGTAAGGGCCTAAATACCCTAATGGCACCAGATTCTGTCTTATCTTGCAAACGAAGCAGGATCAGCCCTGGTTAGTACATGGATAGGAGGCTGGCAACAAATACCAAGTGCAGTAGTAGGCTATATTTCAGAGGAACAAACTGACAAAACCACATCTGAATACTCCTTGTCTAATAAAACCAGACATCCACAGGTGAATTGAAGGCACATACACACACATGTGGTAGAGATTCTCAGTGGAGCACTGTGAATAGGAATGGTACTGTATTTGATTTCGATTGTCTAATGTATACTTCAGTTTGATCACTTGTCTGCCTGTGTGTATGTGCCTTCAAGTTGCCTGTCTATGCATATAATATGTGCTGGCCAAATGGCCGTAATAAAGTTATTATTATTATTATGCATATAATATAGTCAAACACAGTGCAAAAGAAATCCTCTTCTGTTGTTTTTGTTGTTGTGAGTTTCTCTGTTTTGGGAAATGTGTAGATTGTAGCATTTATTTATTTATTTAGTATCCTGCCTTTCTCCCAGCATAGGAGTTTATCAAACGGGAGGAATTTCTCTTAAATTCAAATGAAAAGAAAGTGGGGCCAGAAGCATTCACTTAAAGTCGCTAGTTTCGCACAATTATGTGAATATGCATTGCATTCGAACTGATTCCCCATTGCCCAAAAATAGCATGGCATTGCCTGAATTTGCGTGTGGCAGTCTATCACTCAATAACATGAAACCACATGATTGCATTCGGACTGACTTCCCATTGCCCGAATTTGTGTGTAGTGGGTTATCATGCAATAACGTTAAACCCCATGATTGCGTTCAGATTGCCATTGGATTATATTTCCAATTCCCCTTGACTGATAAACTCCCTAGAATACAAGGTGGCATACAACCTTTTAAAAGCACAATGCAATTAAAAAACCACAACAACATTTAGTACAAATGTTAAAACACAATTAAAACAAACTCTGAAAAAACAATTGGATCTCCTAGAGAAGGGAAAGCCTCCCCCATCATATTTTCAGAGCTTGGGCAGGCTCACAGGGAAATACAGGTTTTTTAAATAGTCAAGACCTAAGCCATTATTTGAGAACATCAGCTTAAAATCACTCTTGTTCTTATGTAACACACACACATACATATTTTTCCTGGAGCAATATCTTGTGTTTCTGCCAGTTTGCTTTGGGTTATTCTTACAAGTCCAGCAATCTGCAGTGCACCTGAGGGATCAGGTGTACACTGCCTGCCTGGCAAAAGAAAACCATAAGCAAGAGCACCTGAATATCATCTTGCTAGGATGTTTTGATCAAGGAAAAAAAATTCCTGTGGATGGATGCTGTAACTATATGGCTGCAACTCTCTTGCTAACCTTAGTTTTCCATGTTCTCCTCTGGATTCAACAAGTCAGCTGCTAATTTTGTTTCTTGAGAAGGCTGTCAGAGGAGGATCCCCTTAGGGGGCAGACATTAGAATGTTTATTCTGGAGAATAGATGAGTGACTGTAACTCAAATTGGCATGGCAGTGGGTGTCACTGCAGGCCCTTTGTGGAAGCAATCTTGCATGATAAACAAAAGCCCGCTTAGTTAAGCAAACTTTTGACAGGGAAAGGGTCTGTATCTGCAGAAATACCAAATGGAATCTGTTTACTACCAAAATCCAGTGAAATATTGAAAGAAGGACTAACAGCACATAGCACATTTCTAAGGGTCAGCATGATCTTATAAGGGTCCGTTTCAGCTCCTATAGTGCAAACAATAGCTTGTATTGTGCTGGCTCAAATGATACTTGGCCAGAGACATCTCTCTTTGTTCTGCTTAGCGCCTTTTACTGTATGCGAGGGGTGAGTAACTTGTATCCCTCCAGATGTTGAAATGCAGTTCCCACCAGCCCTATCCAGTGTGGCTAATAGTGAGGGATCATCTTTGAGAGCCACATGTCACTCATCTCTAATCAAAAATAATAATTGTAAGCTGCTCTGATAGCCTTTAGGGCTGAAGGGCAGGGTATAAATACCATAAATAAATAAAAATAATAAATAAATCTCTATGTAGACAATGGTGCAGTTGAAGGATTTGACACTGCAGCAATTTAATGGGGACTGCAGGTAATGGATGTGGATGGTTTTCAGCTGGTTTTCTCACAAAATAAAAATATTAGTGTCTTGTGCCAGAACTGGGTATAGTTCCAGGCCTCCTCAAGTGTTCTTTCAGTGCCAAACAGTGGCACATGTTATTGCTATAGCATCAGCTTTAATAGCAATAGGATGAAGGAGGTGAGACACAGCAGAGAAGCATTCCAGCCCTTTCACTAATCTTGTTCAGCATCTCCACACAGCCAGTGGTAGAACTGGGCACCTGAATGAATTCCTCTCAGACTGTTCCTTGGCCAGGAATCAAATTCAGTCTCCATCGCTGGATAAACAAGGCACCTGAATTAAAATACACTTTACTTCCTAGAATGAGATGAACAGAAGAAGAGCTCCCAAGTGCAGAAGCAAACAAATTAAATCAGACTGCGCAACTCTGACCCATCCCCTCCAGCTCTGAGACCTGTGCAAGCAGGTTTACAACAGAGAAAAACCCACTCCTTCATTCTGTTCTCAGCCTTCATAACTTTTTCTGGAAAGTCACTACAGGTTGAGTCTCCCTTATCCAAAATGTTTGAGACTAGAAGCATTTTGGAGTTTGATTCCCCCCCCCCCCATTTTGAAATATTTGCATATACACAATGGGATTGGAGATGGGACCCAAATCTAAACATGACATTCACATTTATTTCATATATACTTGATACAAATAGCTTGAAGGTAATTTTACACATAATATTTTAAATATTTTTTGTGCATGAAACAAAGTTTGTGTACGCTGAACCATTAGAAAGCAAAGGTATCACTGTCTCAGCGACCAAAGTGGACAATTTTGGATTTTGGAGTATTCCTGAAATCTGGATGAGGGAGATTCAACCAGTAATATGAGTTAATTTATTTAGCGTACTGGATAGCTGTTAATATTAGGTCATGATGCTAACACAGACTCCAAAACCTATCTGGAGAGGCCCAACTCAGTACATCTACTTTCCACCTAGTGGATTCTTGGGAGATTACTGCATGAGGCTTTTAAACTGTGAGTACAGTGAGAAGGAAGCGGATTTGGCGAGACTCATCACACAACACTTCTGACCCATAATTGCCCTGTCCCCCACATGCTCCTTTTCATTAATGGGGGAAACCCATGAATGGGCAATGGTGCAAATCTGCAGGTGAGAATCTTGCTCCTGGAGTATTAACACAATTGCGAGACACATGGTGTCAATTCCCCTCCTCTCCCTGTTCCCCCTCACTATTCTAAAAACCCACATTAGCTTTTAACATTTTCTCTAATTATTTTTTTAAAAATGTTTAAAGAGTTAGTTTGTGGCTGCAGAGCTCTAGAAATGTGCAGAACAAAGAGAGAAGGAGCCCTAAAGTTATGTTGGGTTAAGGGAGAGTTCAGGAAGAAAGGCGATGGCGAGCAACCGCTACTGTCATGCAATTGCAAGAGGTGTGATGGCTGTCTAAAATTAGTAAGTTCCTATGCATAACAAGAACCATTTCCTAAGTTCTGATCATTGAAAGAGGAGAACTACTAAAATCGTCTTATCCATTGGACAGATATGGAAGGCTGCATCCCCTTGTTGGGCAAATTGGCTCACGTGTCTCCAGGGGAACTAAGTAACTAGCCTAGTGGAAGCAAATATGTCACCATGGTAACTAATTTTTAGACCATGATTGGAGACTTACCTTTCCTTCTCCCTTGGCTGTGGGTGATGACTATAAAGTCTGTCTGTGTGAAGTAGAACAGAGTACAGGAGGAATCCAAGACAGAGATATGGAAAGAGGAGGTTTGGGCTCTGTAAATGGATCTTGAAGTACATGTCTGCTTCCTTGATCTGGAGACAATGGACTGGCTGGCTGACATTTGAATGTTAAAGCATTACATATATGCTTCATTTTTTATATTTGAAAATCATCCAGATATTACAAAATGCTAGTATACTTTCAACTGCATGGGCCATGGGGCCAATTTCTTCTCCCATCCCTCCATGGGCTGCATCTCCCACAGCAAGCCCAAATACCGCTGTTTCCTTCTGTAGTCCCTCTCAAAAATGGTAAGAGGAATATGAGATGGGAGTATTTTCATGCGGCGGCGGTGGCGGCAGGGGGGGGAGCTTTCTGTATCTTAAAATTGGACCGAACTTTTAAAAAAACAGGTGGCTAGGCAAGTGGTGCGGGACATCAGGGGCCACAAAAGTGGAGTCCAAGAATGGCCTGTAGGCCCATTCCAGCCTCCTATGGTTTTCCAAAGGCAACCAAATCTGAGGCCCTTTCGCAGTTAAATAATGAATAATAATTTGTATCCTGCTTTTTGTAAAAAAGCGGCAAACAACATATAAAATCATACAATAATATACACAATATCCTGCCCTTAAAAAAGAATTAAACCAATTGAGATTAAAATTACATAAATAACATTAAAATCTAATGATCGTGGGCAGAGTCATGGTATAGACCAAAAGTGTCCATGGTGTATGGGAGTGATCTTTATTCTGGAAAGGCATGCGGAAGAGATGCATCTTGACAGCTTTTAAAAAAGTGTCTAAGGCCCGGTACATACCAGCCCCAAAGGACGCCCTCATCATGTGCGAGGGGCGCTCTGCCCACATGCCCCTCGCCCCTTGCAGCACACGCAGCGATGACATCATTGCTGCACGGCATCAGCGATGTGCTAGTGCTGCTGCAAGCTATTTGTGGCAGCACAAAAAGGTGCTGCTTTTTAGCAGTCCTTTTATTTTTGCGTAACAGCGCCAGGCAATATGGTTGCTGTGACGCTGCTACATGGCAAAGAGAGGCGGCTGCTGGCCACCTCTTCCTGGCACTTTGTACCGTGTCTAAGTTGGTGATTTGACAGATCTCATAATTCCACTTTAACTGCCATGACAACATTCTAGAGAATCCTGGAATTTGCAGTTTAGGAAGAAGCACATGGAGTATTCCATGGTAGTTAAAGTACTATCTTAGTGCTATAACTGTGTAGTGTGAAAGGACCTTATTGCTTTGGCTCTTAAACTTCTCTGTGTTCAGAGAAGCTGTGCATATGCAACTATAAAAGCATAGATGACAAGCAGATTCTTTAAACTATTACTGTTAATTATTTTTATTTATCTATCATCTCACTTTCCCCCCGGTCCTGGGAGTCAGGGTTGCTTACCAAAAACAAAACAAAACAAATAAGACCTCACATCAGTACAAAAGCATACAAAAGTTCAAATATATTTCTATGTATTTTATATGTATTATCCTTCTATTTCTTAGATTGTACGCCATAGGCAGGCTTACGCTTATATATTTATTGTTTTATGTACAGCGCTGTGTAAATCTACAGCGCTATATAAATAAATAAATAAATAATAATAATATAATTTAACTACCAATAGAACTAGTAGTTCTGCTCTTCCTGTTTTATGTACACATAACAGTTTGAAGTAGCCTTGGTTGGGAGTCTGTGTGTGTGTGTGTGTGTATGTGCATGTGTGTGTGCGTGTGCGTGTAAGATTAGCCCACAGAATGAAAAGTGTACTTTTTTTTTGATACAGACGGGCAAAAGCGCCATCCTGGGGCCAATTTAAGGGCCCCATAGGGCTGGGCATCCATATGCACCCAGTCCTAATAACGGTGCCCAGGCGCCATCTTGCCATGGCCCCACCACATGGGGCACATGACAATGACACATGGGCATCTGCGTGACCAAACGGTGCCCACCGGAAGCGGTGGCATCAGGGCTCGTGAGCGCCATTATGGCACTCCCCAAAAAAGCCGCTCTAGGTGGCTTCTTTTTAGGGAGCGCATCAGTGCCACATGGTACGGTTGGCATGGTGTGCCGCCCGTCTGTATCCTTCCTTAGCTCCCAGAGTCCCTGAGAATCCAAAGTATTATTTTTTAGCATAATCATCTGGGCTGTGAGATTCTGAGAGGTGTACTTCAAAACAGTAATGTTTTCTAACTTTAGGTCCACAGTGTTTCATGGCCAAGTAGGCAGTGCTGGTGGAATGGAGACTTTGTGAGATATGGGAGGACAGGATCTGTGAGTGCCAGGTAGCTTGCTCTGTATCCTCCTAAGCTCCACTGATGTAGTCATGTGTAGCAGATGACACCGTCTTCACATCAGTATTACAGTAAGATTCTCCTGACCCATGAAATGGAAGGTCATGATTTTGTCCTTTGCCTGAAGCAGCAAAAGGGACAGCTTTGAAGTGACAGCAGGAACCTGCACCTGCTCCTGGTCTGCTTAGTAGAAATCAGTCATAAACTTCTCACTGTTAGGATTCATAATCTGGTTCCATTTGGTCATAGAGTTTCCACCGATCATTTTGCTAGATTGGGAGAATAGCTGGGCCTGGAAGATATAACCTTAAGTGATGAATAAGGAACTAAGGATTGCTTTGGTACATGTACAAACATTCTTGTCTAAAAAGAGTGGAAATGGGGGTTGGCTGGTTGGGAAAATCCCTTTTTTATTCTAATGGCAAATATTTGTGGCCAAGAACACAGGAAAGTAAGAAGTGTATTATATTGTAGAAAGCAGCAGTTGTCAAAGATATGGATTTTTGAAAAGCTTTTCCCCAGCTACTTAACTACATTCTGCTGTTCATGGGATATAATCAATCCTTAGCATTCGTATGCCAGCTCTCCCTGTATAATGATAATTCTTAGCATTTTCCAAGGGCAAAAGGGTCTTCGTTTAACTGTCTGGCAGCTGAGAAGTCTTATCATACAAAAAGACTGTACTGTGGTGTGGAAAATTATGCATTTAACTTGAACACTGCGTAGTTATAGTGTAGCAGAAAATACTACACAGTACTGAAATAGCAATACTGCAAACCACAATTACAACACGAGCTATTTTCATACTAAATGGGTGTATTGTTCAGTGCTGAAGTGTTACAAGAAGGAGGCTTTACTCAGTTCCCTGTGACAGCACAACGAATAGGGTGCTAAGATTTGTGGGTGCTTTCACCTGGAATTTACAGTCAGAACAAAAACGTTACCTATTGAAAATGGTCAGTTTATCTGCTTATGGCACAAGGCTATGGTTGTGCCTATATGTATGGAATTTGATTTGCTCAGGGTATTTTTTCTGATTTAGAGCCAACCAATATTAAGCTTAAGTATGAGCTTAGACAAGATATTTTTCCTGACTACAACTTCCTGAATGCACCAGCTGGCATGGGCACTAACCATGCTGGCTAGAGAAACAGGGGAGTTGTAGTCGAAAAGCATATTTTCTCCCAAGCTCTACATTCTTTCTTTCCCAGTCTTTCTGCCTTTTGTGTATTAACTTTGCCTCTCTCGTTATTCTACACTCTCTGTTGTCTCCCACTGATGACTTTTTGTTGTTGTTGCACACATTACTTTTTTGTGCATGGGAGACAGCACATAGATGTTCTGAACTACAAATGTCCTCAACTACAGATGTCATTAACTAACATTACTTATTAATAATGAAACACAGAGCAATATCTGACTGAAATACACAAAATACAACTGGACTAGTTTTTGTTAGTTGCTAATACAGCCATGTTTGTGTCTGTGTTCATGTAACCTGTGAGCATATGGTGACCCCACGAATTTCATAGGATTTTTAAACGCAAGGTATGCTCAGAGGTTTTGCCTGCTCCTTCCTCTGAAATACAGCCTACAGCAGCTGGTATTCATTGGTGGGCTCTCATCCAAGTACTAACTAGTACTAACCTTAAGAGGTAATATTGGCATAGTACAGACCGCTCTTTTGTGCCATGCTGGAGCCAATTTTAGGGTTAGGGACCACATGGCAACCGCACAGTCCCTAACCCTAGTATGTGTGGGGGGCACCATGATTGCACGGCTCCGCCCAAACGTCGCACGCATTGGTAACATTGCAGCTGCACCGCGTCCACCGTCTGAAATTAGTATCAGAGCACATGACTAATTATTGTGCTGTCTTCCATTAAATATTATATGTTCAACCCAATACATTGTATGATATAATTCTCTTTTAACATTATAGATTCTACTGATTTCACTTTAGTACAAGTATTGCATGGGACAAGCTGCACAAGAAACAATAGCAGTGGCAACTACTATTACTACTTTTAAGTCATATTTTTGTATTGCCTTTTCACAAAAATTGCCAAGGCATTGTACAGCAAATCAGATTAAAAAATTAATAAAGTAAAAGTAAGTAGATAAAGACAACGATCAGCAATAAAACTGTCAAAAATTAAAACAACATTAAAACAACTCAGAGCAATTTTAAAAATGTATTCTCCTGAAAAACTAAAAGAGATTTTAACTCTGAACGGAGAATACTGCACTGTTTGGGAGCGATACAAGAGAAAGCTCTTTCATGCATGCCCTCCACAAATGGACCTCTCTGAATGATGGTGGCATTTGCTGTTTAGCACTCCTGGCAGCAAAATGTCTTGGTTGGGCCCCATTACTGGGTAGAGTTCAGTGCTGCAAATTAGCCTTTTGTCATTGCTTGCCCATGTGCCAAAGGCAAATCTTGACTGTAACCTTCAGACAATAATATAGAAAAAAAATTGCCCTGCTGCTCACATAATCACCTGGAAAGCCAAGAAGCAGATGCCATTATTCTTATTCTCCCTACTGTTACAGACATCAGCTGCCTGTGTTGCTAATAACATAGAGGAAGATGTGGAATGACTCCCAGCTGTGACTGATGTCACGCTGCAAGAAACCTTTTACCTTTTGACACCCCCTTGCATTCATGGTTGCAATCTGTCTATTCACTCTGTGTGTTTTCCTTAAATTATTGGCATTACATCCCAGCTGCTTCAGACTCTTAGCAGTGGCATTTTCTTCTACTGAATTGATGACAGCACTGTGTGCTTACACTGTTCAGTAAATGGGAGTGAGGTTGTTGTATTGTGTATGTGTACGTGCTTTCAGTTAACCTGTCGACTTATGGAGACCCCATCAATTTGATAGGGTTTTTCTTATTTGGGGAATATGAAGAGATGGTTTTGCCTACAGCACCCGGTATTCATTGGCAGTCTCCCATCCAATTACTAACCAGGGTTGGTCTTGGTTAGCTTCCAAGATCAGATGGATCAGGTGCCTTTAAGTATTTAGGCATGCGGTAGTTGTACTGCTGTTTGTTCTTTTAAAACAACACTGGACAGAAGTTAGGTTTTCAGGATCCATTAGAAACCTGAGAACCAACAGATCCAGATTCAAAACAGTGATGTGTCTGAGATTTGTTTTTTTTTGTTTTGTTTTTGTTTTTGCTTCCTAGTGTACCTGCCAGAATGAAATGTGGACCCAAATGCATTTTACAATCAGAATTCCCTATATATCCCTGGAATGTTTTGTTTATGTAAAAAAATGAAAATACGTGATCAGTTGAAAACTATGCAAGGAAATATGTGCAAAGATGCAAATTTAAAAAATTACAGAATTATTTTAAAAATGTACACAGGGAAGCTTATACAGCTCACTCCATCTCACTGAAGATTAAATAAAAATACCTACAGAGACAGTAAATAATTGTTTGGCTATTTTCATCTTCAAATGGTTTAATAAATGCAAATGGCTATGGGAATCTCTGTTTATTTTACTTCATGTTTAAGATATGAGAATTAATTCCAAGAGTGAAAGGTTTTAAATTCACAAGTAGGAAGAGCACTTTTGAAAGATGTGGTTTTCTTTGTATCCAGATGGTCCTGCCATGTTCTATACTGGACATCACATATAGACTTCTTATCTGTTCCAGGAAACTGAATTTTGAAGCTCTTAACCCCCAAACTGCACAGAGAGCCACATAGGAATCAGTAAGGCAAAGAAAGGAGAGGGAAAGAGAGAGGGAGAAAGGGAAAGGAGGAAGAACAGGAAAGAGGTGCGAGAGAAGAGAAATTGTTGTTTGAAAATGCAGGAGCCAGGAGGGACAAATGGGTCTGAGGGAAAATCAGACCTAAACTCTCACTGGAAGCCAAAAAGACTAAACCAAAGCAATCAAGCTGAGACAGATCATGAGACAACATGACTTACCGGAAAAAATTATAATGCTCAGTAAAAGGGAAGGCAGTAGAAACAGAGGAAGACTACATTACAGATGCATTATTTTACTTTAAACCAGGGCCCTGAGTATGCAAGATCTGAGCCATAAGTTGTAGCCAACTTGACAGCAATAAATTATATTTTCTCCTGTTTTTATGTTACAATGATTGGGTAATTACGATTTTAATTGATCTTTCAGAGGCACTCTGTTTAGGCTGATCACAGTTGGTAATGTTAAATTATTTGTAAAAACAAACCTGAACAAAACATTAGCATCATGTTTATCTCATGATTCAAAGAAAAAGGGTTAATCCATGAAATAAATGAAGATGAAGAAAGAACAATCTTCATGAAGTGCATATCAGCAAGAACAGAATGGCCTGAAATCAATACAGTCCATGGTCCTACCAGTTGGTTTAGAGAATGCAGCGATTGCATTGTCAGGAAAAAGAACATCCAAAAGCATGGGGAAAACCTTGTGATGTAGATTGTGTCGAGTGAGGCACAGCTCAAATTGGGCACTTTGGTCCAGAGCAATGATTCTAAAAGTGGGCAGTATGCCCCCCCGGCAAGGTGGAAAGATCTGGCGTGGGGGCTTGGGGGCATTTAAAAGGGAAACAGAGGCCTTTAGGACTATTTGGGGATGAGGGTTGCATGAAACTTCTTTTCAGGTTCCCTTAAAATCACACCACCTCACTGGTTGCATTGTGTGGTGATGTCCCTCACCCTTCACCTGCCCATACGAGCTCACACCTTTATCCATGTCTTTTGCTAGTAGTGGCGTTGGCAATTGGGAAACTCTCATGAGGCTTGGGCACAGGCCACAGGGCATCATTTCTTTGGCTTGGAGTAGCATAATTTTGGGTCAGGCTGACTGACTGTCAACCTTAACAAGGCGTTAAAGGATGTGGTGTCAGGAGAGAAGTGACAGCAAAAAGGACCCTGCTTAACCTTTGTGTGCTTTGCTGGGACTTGGGTGGCAGGCTGGAATTGTGCTGCTGCTCTTCTTTTGTTTCATTGCACAGGCTGACAAATGAGGCAGCAGAATAAATAATGTTTGTTTGTGTGAGTGGGGGGGGGTACACTTGAAGCTGTGAGGGGAAGGCACATCTCTGGTGAAGCAGAAGGGTCAATTCTTGGAACGAGTCCTTCACCTTGGAGTGGCTCCTATAGTTAAAATATCTCCCTTTCCCTGTCCACACCGCTTTCCAGTCTTCTCTGTAAACCCGCTACCCACACACTGGCTGGACCCACCTCCATCCCAATTAAGAAAGACTGAGTCAAGAGACGTTTCTCCCTTTGCATTTGGTCACTTTGGGAACAGCGACCAAGCAGCTGGCAGAGCAGCAACTGAGAGGCCTCTTTGCCTACACTGGCCTTTGCCTCAAAGCTGACAGGGGTGAGAGGGTTTTTGGTTGTTGGTCACCTAGCTGCTTGGTTGTTGCTCACAAGGGACCTTATCGCACATACATTCTGGGGACGGAAGGAGGATGCTCGTGTGCACGCACGTGCTGCAGAAAATGGAGTTTATCACACACGAATACGTCCTCCAAGAGGCCCTGTCAATTCCCCGGTGCACACCCGTTCGCGTCCAGTCCTAACAGGCATGATTTTTGGCTGACGGAAGGTAATCTGTCAGGCAAAAAATCTGCCCGTCAGGACTAACGCGGAAGGGTGCACGCCGGAGGATGGAGACAGGGCCTCTTGGAGGACGTATTCGTGTCGATAAACTCTGTTTTCTGCAGCACGCGCGTGCACACGAGCATCCTCCTTCCGTCCCCAGAACGTTTAAAATTGTGTGTGCAATAAGGTCCAAGGTGACTGGGTGCAAAAGGTCATTGCCACTACAAAAAACTTTGGATCCTGATTTGAGTTATATGCCCTAGTTCCCATTGGAAATCGATTCTGATCCTCATTTGTTCGATTCCAGCGGGGAAAAAGCAGAGCAAAGGGATAGCAGTTATTTTGAGGTTCTTTTGCAAAGAATTGGTTCTTGACGTTGATTCCCAACAGTGGGAACGCCAGATAAGAATCGATTCTTTTTCTGAGGGAGGGACAAATGGCAGAGGGGTGTGTGCAGTCCCTCCCCAGAGATATCACACACACACCCAGTGCTGTCTTTTGGGGCATTTAAAAAAGATTAATCTGAAAAATGGATAGATTGGCAAAGCAACTACTTGCAAGGGCAAGTAGCTGCTGAATGATTTTGCGATTAAATTTATTTATTTATTAAAAAAAGAAAAATGTGTTTGCCAGCCTTGCTCCCCCCAACAGTCTCCCTGGCCAGACCCCAGCCTTCCCTTCGTCATCCTCCTCCTCCTCTTCTCCACTCCCCCTGATAGTCTTCCTGGTCAGACACCAGACTTCTCAGGATGAGATGGAGGACGTGTCCTGGAAAAGAAGGATGTGCCTGGTCAGCCTGGGAGAAGGTTGTGGGCCCTTGTCTTCTTCCCCTGAACCTGAGAGAGTGTGACTTGCCCAAGGCCACCCCGTGGGTTTCCATGGCTCAGCGGTAAGTTCAACTCCTCCAACCACTCTTACCAGGTGTCTTTTGCTGTCTTCATCCTCCTCCACCACCTTTCCTTCCTCCTCACAGTCTGGGCTGCAGTGACATCATGATAATTGCCATGATGAGCGGCCCAAATGGGAACTAGAATCATGCCAAAAAAAAAAAAAAAATACAGTTTCATAGCAGGATTAAAAAGCTCCCTTTTATAGTGGGAACTGGGGGTCTTTTGGAAACTATTCCTGACACGTGGTGGAGCTGGATCGGAAGTCAGATGAAACAGGAAGTGGGAATGAGCCCCAAAATTGGGTGTTTTGAAACTTAATATCAAGAAATATGCATGGGGTGCATGTGCAAGGGTTGTCAGCCAAGAAGAAAGGGGTGATAGCCAAAAAATCTTTTTGGAAACTACTTGTCCAGACTACTGGCTTGACAAAGCTACTTTTTTGGAGTACAATTCTCAGTCCTCCAGCTTCTGTGCTATGCTTTGGAAACAAAACTGAAGTGGACAACTTGTACTTCACTGTTGGCTAAGAAAAAGAGTGAAATTATAAATAAAATATACTCTTCATTTCTGTCCAAAGCATGCTGATCCCATCTTCTGTTTTATATATTCATCCTGTTGTAGACTTAAGGAAAATCTGTGTCAGTCTGAATCATTTGCAGATGGTGGGTGATAAATTGTCAACATTCAGTTCCCATAATGTCTCCATGTTCTGGCAAACATTAGTATCACACAACAGGATTTTTGCCAATGTGAACTGACTAAACAATTAAAAAAAATGCCTACAGTCATATGTTTGGTTTCTTATCTTTGTTTCCGACATACAGACAATAATTAAACTGGAATTTTAAAAGTTTTGTTTCCCTGCCTAAAAATGTGTGAAAAGGGTTGCAATCCTTGCTGTTTCCTGCTAGATTCCCTCATACAGGAGCAGCAAAAGCTGTTCTAACTTCAAATGCTTTAACTTGCCAAGAGAAGCATGGACAGAAAATGCTTGTTTTCGGATGCACAGTGATCTTTACCAAATATCATGGACAAATATTTGTTAATTTCTAAAGATGAAAGATAGTTAAATTTACATGTTTGAAAAGATTGATATATTATTTAAAAAACCATTGTTACATTTACCCTGCTCTAGATAGACACTGAAAGGCAGTTCATATGATTCACTACTCTGTTTTATGGGTGTTATTGCCACTCCTCCCATTATAGATTGTTTGCAAACTCTCCTGGTGTTAAATCTCTGTCAGAAAAAGAACCTCATTCCAACAGGTTTCAGTAATGGTTATTAAATCATCTTTTTTTCCAGTGTTAAGAGTTCCAGGTCATCTTGTTTATTTCTCATGCTCTGTACAGGCATCTGAAATTATGGGTAGTTCCTTGCAGCTGCTTCCTTATTGTTTTTTTCCCCTGTCCCATACCACTGCTCCAGTTTCTCTGCATCCCCGATGCTTGGTGTCCTCTTGTCAGCAGAAGTACTGTTTTCCTGGGTTGCTGCCATGCAGCATAGAGCAGGGGCAAGAAGCGCTATGGTAAATCTGAGAGTGGATTCACTATTCCTGCAGCAATGGGTGCATTGTCCCCCCCCCTCATTTGCTCCATTCCCTGCCCTCTCTTCCCTTACATGCTGTGACAAGAAAAAAAATCTGGGTGTGGTCATAGCAATTGCAAAGGGAACCAATGAAAGAATGAAACAATTTCATAACCCCAGAGTTCAGCCATGATCAAGTTGGACTCTGAGGCTGAACTACAATGGTTCCAGCAGAGTCACCAAACATGACCACAACTGTGGAATGAGAGACCCCTGAACTTTAGATCCTGAGTTAGATCCCTGAGTTCAGCCTTGAGCTTGGACCAACAGTGGTGTACCTAAAACCAGTTCCACCACTGGGCAGAACATCTGTCTTCAAGAGATCTACAGTCCACTGACTCAGTACACAAGTACTCCAGCATGCCAGCATGTAAGAGAGATGGTACAACCTAAGTTCCAGGTCCATACATTTTCCTTTGAGGTATCTCACTTTTTTAAAGGAAAGAGTGGAGTGAGAGAGGAAGTTTCATGACATGATGAAGATGTGGGCAACCTCCAGTGGTACTGGGGCCATGACAACATATGTCCTCCATACTGCCTGAACCCTGCCTATATTTTTAACTAAAAAAGCTCCTCACACTTTCTAGGCATGTGGGGGTAGTTTCACTTTGCTCCCTTCTCAAATCGTGTTAGACACAAAAGGAGTCTATTTTTTTCAGAAAAGGAAGAGACTATGGAGTTTATCGCACTGCCCCCTTCCCTTAGCCAGGCACAGGTTGAAACCTTTCAAAAATGGATTTTTCCATTCTTTGCAAAGTACAGGAGAAGTCAAGATCAGGTACGGGATGCCTCTTGCCTGGGATGCGTGCAGTAAAATCTGTTTTTAAAGGGTTTCAGCCTGTGCCTGGCTCGGGAAAAAGCACAGTGAGATAATTTCTTCTCACTTCCTATTTTTTCCGGGGGGGGGGAGCTCTCCTCACCTGCAATAGCAAAAGTATCAAAATTGCCCCATGTCCCTCCCAGAGTCTTCACTGCTGTAGGGGTTACATACAGCTTACAAACTACACATTGTCTTCAAAAGAAACAGGAAAGCCTTCAGGCCAAACATGAACCACACATGCTGCACCATTCCATGTCTGTTGCTGGGCTGAACCCAGCCCTGTTAGTTCCTTGCCTCAGACAAGAAGAAGCATGATTGCACTACCCACCTACAGCTTTGTGTTAAAAAACAACACCATCTCCACCTTGTGATTGAGGGTATATATCCACACTGCACAATTATACTGCTTTGAAACCACTTTAACTGTGATGGGTCCATCCTGTGAAATTCTGTGGTTTCATGAGATACTTCAAATTTTCTATAAGAGATCTCTAGGGAATGCACTAGAGAATTCCAAATATCTTATGAAACTACAAATCTCAAAGTTTCATTGGATGGAACCAAGGCAGTTGGTGGTATCATGCTGCTGTAATTATACAGTATAGATATACCCATAGTGACCCTGGCAGTGTTTCAAACAGTTTCAGTTATACTGAAGACACATTCTTCATAAATATAGAGCAATACTATAAATTTACTGAGAGCCAGCATGGTGCAGTGAGGCAAACTGCATTGATCGGTACCGAATCTCCCCGGAAAGACGTTCTCACTACCCTTTACCTTGATCGATGCAATTTGCCCCTCTGAAGTTCATTGGACTACAACTCTGGAGTATTGGACTACAACTCTTTGAATCTCAGACCCCATTCCCACAAGCTCATTTGCCCTGGGTAGATACTGTTCCGGATTCGCTGAGCCGGTACCAAATCTCCCCGGAAAGACGTTCCCACTACCCTTTACCTTGATCGATGCAATTTGCCCCTCTGAAGTTCACATTTGCAGTACCGCTTTAAAATGGAGCCTCCTTTGTTGTCAATCAAATTAACTTCTGCTTTTGTCAAAGGTGACGTGTCCTACAACCATTGGGCAACGGAATGGGTGCTTTCTCTCCTCCTTTAAAAAAAACAACAACTGCATATTCTGTCAACTTGTGTGTGTATGTGCATGTGTTGTGTGCCTCCAGGTCATTTCAGATTCCCTCCCCTTGGCATCCTCTGCTTTCCCTTCATTTTCCATCCCAGAATGCAATCTCTCCTCTCCTCCTTTGCATCCTCTTGCTTTCCCTCCATTTTCCATCCCAGAATGCCATCTCTCCTTCTCTCCTCCTTGGCATCCTCTGCTTTCCCTCCGTTTCCCACACATATGTAGCACAAGCATTCACACACTGTATCAATTTGCCAAATTGAAAGGGAAACATATGTAGCACAAGCATTCGCATATTCTGTCACAAACACAAAATAATTTTTTAAAAATGCCACTTGCAAAGTGACATGCCGTGGAGGCAGCAAGCAAACAAAAGGGAAATGTAGGACAAGCATACACATTCTATCAGTATGTATCATTCTGTAGCACAAGCATTCACACAATCTGTCAAAAATAAAAATTACAAAAGAGAGAGAGAGAGAGAGAGAGAGAGAGAGAAAGCAGCTTGCGAGAGGGGAGGCATGTTCCGCCCACTGCCCATCCTCTGACCTAAATCCCTCCACTGAACCTGACCCAATCATGACTGGGGCCAAGTTCACATTTGCTGGCAGCAGGGAAGAAACGAGTTTTCAAAAAAGAAACAGGAAATAATCCACTTTTGGAAAATCTGCTCTAAGGAGGATTTGCCCTTGATCTGGTGTGCAAGATCCTAATTCTGATGGGTTTAAACCGGTGCCAATGGGAACTTCCCACTTTTAATCTAGGTTAAAATTCAGTACAAAAGGTAGTCTGAATGGCCCCTCAGCTTGGCTATGGAAACCACTGGGTGACCCTGGGAAAGTCAAACTTTCTTAGTTCAGAGAGAGGCAAAGGCAACCCTCTTCTGAACAAATCTTGTCAAAAAAATCCTATGATAGATCCACATAAGAGTTGCCATAAGTCAGAATGACTTGAAGGCACACAACAACAACAAGAATTTTACTATTCAGGGTAACATCTCTTTACTCTCAACTGCTACTCAGTTTCTACCCACTAGCACTCTCTCTGTTCCTCCTTTTCCAGAAACATCTGCCACATCATGAGAAGTGGGTTGCTGAGTCATTGAAAACTGCCTAAACCTCTGCCTCATGTTGTTCTAATTGCCATTCAAGTTGGCTTTGAATTATGGTAACTCTGTGACAGAGTTCTCCAAGATATCATGTTATTAACAGCCCTGTTAAGATTCTGTAAACTCAGGACTGCAGCTATGTGGATCAGTCTATCTACATAAAATGTAATCTTCCTCTTTTCCAGCTGCCTTCCATTCTGCCAAGCATTATCATTTTTTCCAATCTGTCATACCATCTCACAATATGGTTAAGTATGATAGCCTCACTTTGGCTACTAGGAAGATTTCAGGCATGATTTTCTCTAGGACCCACCTGTCTTTCCTTCTCCTTCTTAATAATTCTTAACAGGAATAGCACCTCCTCTTTTTGGGCCTCTAAGACAAATTTCTATATTGAGACAGACTTATTAAAGGTTCAGTTAAATCATTTCTAATGTTTCTTTCTGTCTGATCATTATATTTTGATTACAAACAAAAGGCACATGCCTAGGAAGGCTAAACATTTTGTTTGTGTGGATAATGTGAGTTGCTAGACTCTAGAACATGGCTGTGATCCCTTCCAAACAGCCCATCTGTGTTTCATAGGTTGTGATGATATCTGCAGAGGTCATGGTCAAAGATGCCTTTCCTTTTTTTCTTTAGCATTGTATTGAATTAACACAAAAATCATAGGGTCTGCTAAATCAGACTCACTGAAATAGTGATGAAAAATCCATGTTTTTCCCAAAGGCTTAAGAAAAAAAATATGCTTTTACAACATATTGTGTATATGCTAGAAATTTCTTTTTCTCAAAGGTGATACAGGTTACCTTATAGCCTTTTATGATGAAACAGACAAACAGGGTTATGTCTCTAAATATTCCATATATGTACATTTGGCAGCTTTCCCAAAGTGAGAGAAACAGAACAAAATTTATGACTTTGAGCTTGTAGCTAGGAAGTGGTAGGAGCACAAAATTGCTGAGAGATCACTTTAGCAAGCAATCAATTCAAGTGTCAACAAGCAGTCAACGACTCCTTGATCATGTTTTACATCAGTTTTCCAATATTAGTCAACCCAAACCTGCAGATTGCCTCCTGGACGAACCAAGTTGTTAGCTGGGATCTTAATCACTCTGCAACAACTCCTGTAAATAATTCACAAAATGGCCAGTATAGAGCAAGCTAATGAAGCCATTCCAATACAAATTAGTCACAAAAGCAAAAGAAGGGCAAATATAGCCACAACCCACAATCTGAGCATCCTTAGACTTGCACTTTATTTCCAAATCACTGTACCACAGGAATCATTCTGGAAAGCTTATTTCCCACCCAGCTCTGGTCTTTAAGGTAATCCTGAAACAAAATGGTCAGGGTTTAGTTACTAAATCTTTGCAGGACACTCATTAGCTGTGAATAATCAGCTTATAGAGAGAATATTATTAGATGAAATGTGCACATATTATCTTATTACTAGCATATTTGTCTGAAAGAATTAGAACAGAAACTATTATGGATTCTTAAGCTCCAAAATAGTACATGGTCCCCTTCCAAAGGCTATGCTTAGATAGGACTACAGCATATGCAGTAATAACAGTAACGTGCAAATTCCTTGGAATTCTTCTAATTACTATAAAAGAAGAGGTAAGAAGCTAATTGTAACAGCAAAAACTGGATATGCTTAGCGGAGGCTGGTGGCTTCAGTGTCAGTGGGGCAAAGATTTCACTCTGCGGTTTAGTGTAAACTTTAAAGGAAATATTCAAGGTGCTGAACTTATTTGGGCAATAAAGTTCAGGACATGAAGAGTCTCGTACAGTTCGCACTGAAACCCAGAGTGAAATGGCCTCACCAGCCTATTGACATTGGAGCTACCAGCCTGCCCTAGAGATATTTATTTAAAACAAACCTATTTACTGCTACTCTCCTGGTTTTATCATTAACCCCTGATAAATAGAAGAGTCATTAAACATGTTGGGGAATCAATTAAGACAGGATGATTGAGATTAAAGACTTTCCCCCTCCAGATTGTTGATGTCAGCTATTTTTTGCCATTGAACTGTTCTTTCACCCCACTGTTGGCAAACAGAATATCAAACAAAAGCCCTTTTGAAAAAGTTCATGGCTTCTTTCTCAGCTTTAGCACAGTGTTATATTTGCTTATAGTGTCACTAAGGAGGCTTTTGTTTGTGTCATCATGCTTTCTGTGTCTTTCTCTCATAGAAGCCACTGTTCCAAATGTTGGTGGTTTCAGACAATGTGACTAGTCTGATACTATATAGCATGAAAACAGACTGAGCAACTACATTAATCTGCTATTACATTAAAACTCTGCCCCCTTATATGTATTTAGAACATGAGTGTGTAACTCAGGCTCTAGGTCTGAATTTCATCCTCCTGGAATCCCAGTCCAGCTTTATGGAATTCCACACATGGCTAGTCCTTTCCCCAATGACACTATTATTTGGTAGTTTTCCAGCTTTGGTATGGATTTCCCCCATTCTGTAAAGTGTAAATGTCTTTCTTAAGGCTTACGTACCAGTAAATAGCCAACACGCAGGGGTAGCTGTGTTGGCCATTAAACAAATACAAACAAAAATCCTCCATCAGTGATACCTTGTGATGCAACAAGTATATTGTACATTTTGGTTGGCCAATAGCTAGCCAGTATGGTTATAGCGATTTCAGTGTTGGGCTCAGACTCTGGGAAACCAGGGTTTGAGTCCCTGCTTGGCTAGGGAAACCACATGGATGTAACTGGATAAGTCACATGATCTCATCCAAAGGGGAAGGCACCCTTTGAACATGATGTCTGTATCCATGCTGGCTCTCATGCTGGTGAATGAGGAATGGTTAATTGATTGGGTGTTGATTATATATATATTTTTGTTGTGTTTTAATGGATTTTCCCCTAGTGCATTTACCTCTGTATTATAGTACTGTCAGCTGCCTTGAGCACCTCAGGATGTATGTGGAGCTAACATGTTTAAAATACAGAGGTAAATGCACTAGGAAAAGAAAATCCATTAACACACACACACACACAAAATGTTGAACTACCACCCAAAAAAATTAACTCTCCCACATGGAGGAAGGAGGTACTTCGGTGGTGAGTGTGGCAAAAGTGCAGAACCAACAACATCAGTGTATTTTAGCTTAATTCTCTTACTGCTGGTTGTTGGTGTTGTTATTGGTCTTCTAGTTGACTCCAACTTATGGTGACCCTGTCATTGGATTTTCTTGCCAAGATTTGTTCAGCATGGTTTGGGTGTTGAACTCGGGTCCTGGAAACCTACAGTTCAAATCTCTGTTGGGCCATGGAAACCCCCTGGATGACCTTGGGCAAGTCACACTCTCTTAACTTCAGAGGAAGGCAATGACAAACCACCCTCTGAACAAACCTTGCCCAGAAAACCCCATCATAGGTTTGCTTTAGGAGAACCATAATCTGGACATGACTTGAAGGCACACAACAACAACAACATCAACATTCAGCAGCATACTAATGTTCATGCCAAAGTTCTGACTCAGGAGTTTATCACACGGGAGGAATTTCTCTTAATTTCGAATGAAAAGAAAGTGGGGCCAGAACGCATTCATGTGAATTCGCTAGTTCAGCGAATTTACATGAATTCGAATTGCGTTCAAACTGACTTCCCATTGCCTGAAAATAGCATGCCATTGCCTGAATTTGTGTGTGGTAGTCTATCACACAATAATGTTAAACCCCATGATTGCGTTAGGATTGCCATTGGATTATACTTCCAATTTCCCTTGTCTGATAATAACCTCAGTAAAAATGATTTTGCCTACTGACAGACAGGACAATAGATGGATCTTTCATTGCCTCCTTTTGCAAGGAGTGCCAAAGTTTGGGAGGAGCACTACATCTACAGGGAAGTGAAGGATCTTATTTCTCTCTTGTTCTTAGGTTGTGTACAATGTCTGGATAGGCGAGCTGCATCCCAGTTTGCAGATGCAGCAGGAAAAAGGCCTATTTTTCTTCTTGATAATCTCCTGCCACTGGATTAGGGTTTTTGTTGTTGTTGTTGTTGTTTTTAGAGCCACAGTAACTAAAAACCTTGCAGTGACATTGCATTTTCTCCTGTAGCTAAAGGTGATTGTGAGTTAAATTCAACTGCTAAATTCAGGTCCCTTTTCTTATTTGCCTGATTTAAGCTTCTCTTCTTTGTTCCCTGAAAGCCATCTTTCTTTCGTTTATAGATGGCCCGTTTTGTTCAGGGTTATTAAATTTGCCTTTGGCCTGATACTATCCTATTTGGATAGATCTATAATGAGAAAAACAGGAAAACTGGCAGTTTCCACAGCTAAATACACAAGACTCCAAGAAATTTTCAAGCGCCTGTGGTGTCGGGTTAAACAGGCAATTTTAATCTGCCTAGATATCTATATCTGTGTCTATATATTTTATGGAAAATATCTGATGGATATATTTCCCTGCATGAGTTTAAATACAGGAAACATATTCATAGTTCTGTGAAAGTCACACATCTCTACTTGCTAAGACACATTTATTCAAAAGAAATTGCAAGTATCGCACCAGGCAGTAGTTGGCCCTTGTGTGTAACATCCTCATGAGGCTAAAAGAATCTCTTAGGACAGGAACAGGTATCCAAAGAACCTGATCTAGCTATGAATGAAACTAGATGTTGAGGGGAATGGATATTCCCCACAGTTACCCCATTTTCTTCCCAGATATGTTTGAAGATATCTGCCTCAGAAGTCAGACTTGCACATTAAGTTTGTTTGTTCCAAACTTTCAGAGACCAACGGACAAAGAAAGCACACTAAATGCAACATTTGTAGGGGAGAAAAGTCATGTGCTAAGCAACCAGACAGCTTTCAGCACTTGGGAGAGCACTTTAGTATATGACATTGTGAGTAGCCTTATGTATTAATGGTAAAAGGGTAATGGGCTTGATGTAGAGGAGGACTCTATTATATCTGCAGAGGGGTCTTTTGAAAAGGGAGGTTTAGGCTGTACTTCTTTATACAGTTATTTGGGATTAAGTCCCATTGAACCAATGGAATAGAGGAAAGGCCTCCTTTTCATTGTTTTTAATTCATTTACTGTTTTAATATGATAATCTGATGAATTATATTTTTAATGTTATAATTTATTTTACTTCTTTTTAGGATTATGCTTTTAACATGTATAAGTGGAATATACAATAAAATATAACAGTGTGGAATTATACTCCCCTTGAATTTTCCAGCCAGCTATCCACCAACACTATCCTCCAGGATATATCATTGCGTTGCTTCCTCTCTCCGGCTTTTCAGCTTCCTCTTTCTCAAAAACCAGCCAGTGTTCTGTAGTCAGTGAGCATGCTCTTTTGGGTCATTATCCATTACTGTTCTCACCACAAGATTCTTTGTACTTCTGTAAACAGCAGACTTGCTGATCTTCTTCTCTTGTGCATGGATGGCAGGGGGGGGGAATGTATTTTTGGAGTACAATGCCCAGAATTTTGGGAACTGTACGATGCCATCCAGACCTTCTGCCTTACATCGACTCCAAGGAGGGGGCCCCACCACTCTCCAAGGGGGTTTTGTTCTACTGTCGACAGCCCTTACTGTCAGAAATCTCCTAATGCTGGGGGGAATCTTCTTTCCTGGAGTTGCATCCATGCTCTGGGTCCTGTGTTCTGGAGAGCCGAAAAACAAGCTTGTCCCCGTCAATATGATACATCCCTTACAAATTCAACAGGGCTATCATATCACCTCTTAACTTTCTCTTCTCAAGCTAAAACATCCCCACTGCTCCCTAAGTTTTCATCATAGGGCATGGTTTCCAGACCCTCTTCACCATTTTAGTGCCCTCCTTTGGGAACGCTCCATTTCTCAACATCCTTTTTGATTGTGGTGCCCCGAAATGGACACAGTATCCAGGTGGGGCCGACCAAAGCAAAATACAGGTGGTACTTACTTCCCTTGATCTAGATACTATACTTCTATTGATGCAGCCTAAATTGCATTGGCCTTTTAACTGACCTGTGGGTTGTTCCAGGCCCCTGGTACCAAAATCTGCAGATGCTTAAGTCCCATTATGCAGTGGCAAATAAATAGGGTCCCTTATATGAATTGGCAAAATCAAGGTTTGCTTTTGGAATTTATTTATTTTTGGAATATTTTTAACTGTGGATGGTGAATCCATGGATGCAGCATCTGTGGATGCGATGTACAGTACTTTCTTTTTCTTTCCTTTCTATAATTTTTGTATTGTTACTACTGATTTGGGGGTTTGTTGTTGTTGTTGCTAAGTTATTTCCTCTTCTACAGCACTCATGGGAACAGATCTGTAATCAAGAGCAACGGAGTCTCTGATGTGATCCTTATATAGCCAAACATTATTATTATTATTATTATTATTATTCTTATTATTATTATTATTATTATTTTCTTAGATCCCACCTTCTCTCATATAGGGACTCAAGGCAGCAATACAACATTTACTCAGAGCTTTGGAAATGTTCTTTTTGGGGGGGGGGGGGGGAACTA
>NC_056523.1:287906153-287958003 GCF_019175285.1 Sceloporus undulatus
GGCTCCAGGCTGGAAGCGGCTGCCTCCGTGGGCATGCAATGTGCCCTCCTGGGGTTGGCCAAGTCCCCCAGCAAGAGAGGCGGCCTTGAATGGCCCCGGAGGGAGCAGGGACCAGCAGGAGAGCAGGAGGAGGAGGAAGAGGAGGAGGAGGAGGAGGAGAGCATCCCCTTCCTCCCGGCGCCAGGAGCCCTGCCTGCTCCTTGCCCAGCAGCAGCCCTTCTTCCCAGGGCTCTTTCCTCCTCCCCCTCCCCTCCGATGATGGGAGGAAATGCCTTGCCCTTTGCCCACCCTCTGACCTAAATCCCTCCCTCAATTTGCCTCGATCGTGATCGAGGCCAAAGTTCTCATTCCAAGGACCCGGGGTTTTTAAAAAGAAACGGTATTTGCGCCGATTTCAAAAGACCCGCGCTAGGAGCCATTTACCACGGAACGGGTGTGCAAGCCTCGGATTTGCTTGTGTGAGATTCGGGGTGAGTATGAACTTCACGTGATTGAATCAGTTTCAGAACCGATTTTTTTGGTAGTGTGAATGAGCCCTATGATTCTATGATTCTATATCAAGAGCCCATTGTACTGGAATACATGAACTTGGGCTGGAACTTGAAGAGGGTTAGTTTTTTTTTTACCTTTGGCATTTTCAGATCTAGTAATGCAGTGACAGGACAGTCATTATAAATCACTCAAGAAAGTATGTTTATGATTGAAATTGTCATCTGCTATATTGTTCTGCCTGATTTGATGTTTTAATACTGCAGATCACTTACAGGTGAATAGTATCACCCTATCCATGCCTAGACAAAAGGAAATCCCACTAAACTCTGTGAGATATAATCACAGGTAAGTGTGTATAGCAGGGATGGGAAAATTTTCAGCTGTGGCCTATTATGGTTCATGGGAGGAAGTTCCAATTTGGCATATGGACTTTTTCTGTTGGCCTTGGTTGAATAAAGGCCAGTGATTCCCCTTCCCACTCTCTGTGCTGCAATGGGCAGTATTGGTGCCAGTTTTTAAGCCTTATTGCAGTGTGTGTGGCATTTTGGAACAGTGCGGTCTGAGAGGGAATAGCTTTCCTGTCTCAAAGTCTAGTCCCCCATCTCCCACTGCAATAAAGGTTTTTAAATACTCCATTGGTACTAGTGGAAGACTTTTAAAAGTCAATTTACAGTGTGGCATGGCCTAAATCTAATTGTTAGTCCGAACAACAGTAGACCTATTGAATATATGGAACTTACATACACATTGCCTTACCAAGTTCCCATTGATTCACTAGGTCCATTCTAGCTGGGACTAGCTTCAGTGAAAATATGCAGTTTTATGTCTGAGTGAGCGTGTATGTGTGCAAATGCATTTGTGAGAATGAATGAAATCTGAATCATAGAGTTGGAAGGAGTCACAAGGGCTATCTAGATTAACTTTCTTCCAGCTAAAGCACTCCTGAAAGATTCCCATCTAACGTCCGTTTAAAAACCTGCAAAGATTGAGAATCCGCCATCTTCCAAGGCAGACTGTGCCTTGGATCTTGTAGTAAAGCAGTTCTTCTTAATGTTTAGGTAGAATCTCTTTTCTTGTAATTTGAATCCACTGGTTTATGTTCTCTGGTCTCTGAAGCAGCAGAAAACAAGCTTACTCCTCTTCAGCATGACAGCCCTCCTCTTCAGCATTACAGGCCCCATGTCAGCAGTGGAGTGCACTGTCAAAAAGAGCTTCCTACACACATGCAAGTTATTATAGGGTTGCTGTTTGTTTTTGTGTGCCTTCAAGTACTTTCCTACTTATGGCAACCCTAAGGTGAACCTATCATGGAGTTTTCTTGGCAAGATTTGTTCAGAGGAAGTTTGCCATTGCCTTTCCTTAGGCTGAGAGCATGTGGCTTGCTCAAGGTCACCCAGTGGTTTCATGGCTGAGTGGGATATTCAACCCTGGTCTCCAGATTTGTAGTCCAACACTAAAACTACTACACCATAGTGGGTCTCATTATAGCAGGGGTAGGCAACCTTTTTGAGCCGGGGGCCGGGTTGCTGTCCCTCAGACAACTGGGGGGGCCGAAGCCAAAAAATAAATAATTAAATAATTTTTAAAAAAAAATTAAATAAAATAAATAACCCGGGACAAATGTAGGACAAAAATTTCAAATGGAGGACACTTTTTTTTAAATGGAGGACACACAAAAAAAATTGCTGATTTTTAAAAAAATGTTAAATGCATGTTTCGGAGAGCTTCTATAGACAATTGCCCCCCTTGCCCGCCTCCTCTATAGGCCAAAGGCTCCACGCCCTCACGCGAGAGACCAAGAGCTCCGGCGGCAATTGCTGCAGGATGTGGTGGGGGCTTGTCCCAAGGCCTTGCTGGGCCGCAATCGGCCAGCGGGCCGCAGGTTGCCTACCCCTGCATTATAGGATTACATTCAGCACATATTTTAACCTGCTAACCTACTTTGGAAGCATTGTCATCTGCAGATGAACATATATTACATATTCCAGCTTTCACCACTGATTGGCCAGCTCTTCATCAGTTTTAAAGTCACATCCCTCTCTCTTGATTGGCTGGAATTCACTATCACAGTTATGGATGTGTAACCTAGAATTACTCACTCATAACTGATTCATATTTATAGTCCCTACATATTCATGATAATAACACTATTGCCATGATCGTAAAAGGCCCCCAGTCCTACTTCAGTAGGCAGCACTTACTTTGAACAATTGAGGTATATTCTTCTATTGACTGGGGTGCAGCATACTGAAATTTCCACCACCTTCTCACCAGTGATCATTAGTGTGAGGAGGAACCACAAAAGGGATCTTGCTTTTGATTGTTGAACCTGAGTGATCACTAAGTAGCTGACTTGGGATCTCGGTCAATGTAATCAGAAATAAGGTCCTGCAGCACTTATTGGGTGTTCCATAAACAAAAATAATGTTTTGATGGACACATGATGACAGTGTCAGTGACTAAAAGTGCTGCTTATTCTCATTCTCATTTTTATTTGTATTAGTGCCAAGTGAGCTGGGACCTGGGAGGCTGTGCTTATGGTGACTTTGGTGGCCTGTGGGGCTACTCCATATGGTAGGGTCTTCTTGGGGATGGCACTTTCATGTGCACCTTATTGCTAGCCACATGCCAATTTAAAACAGATTTATTTGTGCAAACCTTTATGGTAGAAGCACATCTCTTTTTTTGTAGGTAATTTTATATTTATAATTTTACATATTTTATTTATGACTTTGGAATTATTATTTTAGTGGTGCTTGTGTGCTATTTTGTGTTTTCTGAAGGTCATTAGGGGCTCTGAATGGTTTGAGACAAAGAGCAGTTGTAAAAGAGAAACAAATAAATAAATAACCATATAACTAAGTTACACTATGACTGCAAAATTTTGAGTGATAGTGTTACCCGTTTTTTTTAATGTATCCATAACCTACTTTAAAGTTACTTTTAAAGTTACAAGGTGTGCATGAACTCACTACATGACATATTTTGCACTACAAGCAGGCAGATTGTAGCATTCTGATGATTTGAAGATGTAACTAAAAGTAACTAATTTCATTACTTTTGAATGGCAAGAAAGTAAAATTTTTAAAATTAAAACTTTTGACAGTAACAAACTACTTTCAAGAGGTGTAGAATTATGACCGTACCTTAATTTGTTTTTTGAAATAAAATTTCAGCCTCTGCTTGTAACCATATCCCTGAGTATATGCTTTAATTATGAATTGTCAAGAATTGTGCTAGCTGTTTAAAATGCTGTTTTATAGGCTCATTTTGGGAAGCTGCACCAATTTTGTTTCTAACTGCTCTTTTTCAACCTGCAGCTTGAAACGGATGAATAGTCATGTATTATGATGAAGGGGAAATGCTTTCCTTTCAGCAAACTGTACTAACAGATTTCATAAATCTCTGTTAAAAACAGATTAATCCAACAGGAGCTGTGAATCAATGCTTGTTCTCTCAAGGTCTTGTTTTGTTCTGAGAAGCATTTTTAATGCAGTCATGGCCAGTCACCTCATCTGCATCCTTTCCCTGCATACATGTTGACATCCATTCCTTTCTCATTGCCAAACAAATGGAATTCTAGGGACTTTTAATGGCGATCTGGGCTCTCCGATGCCTCTGCACCTGACATTCTTAGCTGAACATCTGACAGAGCTTTCATAGACAAGTTGACAGTCTGTGTGAAGGACAGGCCATTCAGCAGATGCATCAGAAGCAAATCAAAAGGCAGGCAGAGAATGACATTTACTGATTGCTGGCTGACAAATTCAGATCCTGACATTCACCAGAATACGAAAATGCACCCTTGTTCTCTGTGCCCATGTATGCTACTGTCTGCCTCTCTGCATGACAGTTCCATGATGACAGTTTTGGAACTTGTGGTAAAGCTAAGCTGGTTTTTATTCTATGTCAGAAAAGAATGCTTGAAAGGCTTAAAAGGTGGAACTGAATGTAAAATACAAAGAAATTCTTAAGACTTTCATGCCAGTGGGATTATTTCTTAATTTTATTAGTTTTAATAGTTAGAATTATATCCCACCCCTTTCCAGTCTGCTCCTTAGGAAATGACATTCATAAATCATTCCTTAAAAACTAGAAAAGGCCACAGTGTCACCCAAGAAAATACCGTGTACATCTTCATAAAAACCTTGTCAGATTGGTCAGCCCAGATGAGTGATTGTCAGTGAAAGTCATTAGTATGTTTCATGGCTAATTTGAATGTGGATCTACCAAATAACACCCAAACTACTACAACACACTGGCATGACTTATGTACTAGTTAGGATTTTTAAAATATATGAAAATAATGATGCTAGATATTAGATATACACAGTCAAACAAATGCAGATTTTATGCATATAAACAAGCAGTGATACTGGAGAAGTTGTGTTATAGTGTTAATTACATGATTGGTTTCAAGTCCTAAACATCATAAAAAAGGACAACTCTGAAACTGTAATTCTGTGGAGCCATAGCTCAATTCTAACCTTCTTTATGGAAGCATTTGTGGGGAGTATTATTATGATGTCTATTACTTTGCCTCCCATATTAAATATGTGATGAATCTTCTCTTTTTGGCCAGATTTATAATTCAGTTGACAATACTTTTATATCCCTTTAGAGTAATTTAAAAAAAAAAAAGCATTTACAGTAAATCACATCACTTGGTTCTATTTCCATGCTTCAAATGAAGATTTTCTTCATTTGAACATTTCAAGCTCAAAATGAATGAGTAACAATGTGCAAACATCAGTTATTCCTTCCACCTCTTTGGGAATTCTTCAAATTTTCTGCATATAGAAAACCTCAGGATAACATTAAAAGGAGGTCAGACATATACAAGTTCCTGGATTCTGATGGATCCAATGCTATAACTTTCTAGTTTGAAAGGGTCCCAAGCTAAACAAACTCAGCTTCGTTCTCCATTGGACTGCTAGAACTTTTACCTTAGTCACCGTCCTATGGACATGTTCCATCTTGCTGAACTTTCTTAATATGTGGTGCCCAGAACTGGACACAGTAGTTCAGTTAAATTCTGATTAAAGCAGAATGACATGATACTATTATTTACCATGATTTGCTGTTGATGGAGGATAGAATGTATTATTATTATTATTTTGGTGACCACATTACATAGTTGTTTTGTGGTTTATTGGGACCCCTAGATTGTTTTAACATGTACTGCTATCAAGTCAGATGTCATCCCTCCTTATTTTGGCAATTTTGGTTTTCCTTTCTAAATTTCTGTCAAATTTATTTCTGTTGACATCCATTTGGTTAGTTTTGACTCAGTTCTCCAATCTGATTCTGTCCTCATAGGTATTCACTGCTCCTCCCAGTTTGGTGTCATATGTAGAGTTGATGAGCATGCCCTCTATTCCTTCAGCCAATCATTTATAAAAAGCCTGAACAACACTACAGGGTTTTTCATGCTACACTGTTATGGCGCTATTAATCCCCTTTAACTACTACAGTTATATCCTGTGTAATCCTGGGACCTGTAATTTAGGGAAGGGTACTTAGAATTCTCAGCCAGAGAGCCTGAGAGCCTCACCAAACTACACACCCCAGAATTCCATTAGATGCAACCAGGGCAGTTAAAGTAGAATGATAGCACTATAATTGCGTAATGTGAAATTTCTCAGTGGAATGATGAGTAACCATTGTTGAACACTCTCAGTCTGTCAACCAGTAAAATATCTACCTAACAGAAACAGGTTTATGGGTCAGGCAGGCACAGATTTTTCCAGTTTTAATGAGATGAAGTTGCATTTCTCTTTTAATTATAGTAAAAATGTAGAAATCTAGAAATATCAATCTGTACATACAGCTCTGTGTCTTCTATTCTCTATTTTTGTGGTACATTTCTTCTTTGATGATGTATGTATTCTCCTCCCTGCCCCCATTGGGAGATATACACACAATTTTTCTACATGTCTGTAAGCAATTAACAGTGACAATAAAATTCTTGGTGCTCTCTGCAAATTAAATAGAACTGTCCCCAAATAAGGGTAGATTTGGCTATCCACAATGTATCCCAAGGTTATTTATGAGCACAATACAATAATCTAGTGAAGGGTAGCAGAGAGAAAAATACAGAGACAGTATTAAGTATAAGTATAAACATCTACTGTTTTTGGTCTGTTTATTCCTAGCAATAGCAATATGACTTCCCATAATGTCATTCTTTGAGTTTTTAAAAATTCATGTAGCTTCCAGAAACATAAAACATTTTTGGCCAGTTCTTGGGGTTATTAAATGGGTATTCCTTAACAGCTTTCTCCAAAAGCAACTGCACTCTTGTTGTTCAGTACACACTGGGCCCTTGTTATCTGCTGGGATTTGGTTCCAGGACTCCCCATAGATACCAAAATCTGTGGATGCTCAAGTCCCATTAAATACAGTGGCATAGTAAAACGGTGTCCTTTACATGAAATGGCAAAATCAAGGTTTGCTACTTAGAATTTATACTTATTTTTTTTCCAAGATATTCAAGCATTTTCACAGATGCTTGAATGCATGGATAAAGAATTTGTGGATTTAGAGGGCCAACTGTAATAAGTTCTAGTTAACACACACACGTGTGTGCATGCATGCATGCGCACGCACAGACACACACCCCAATATCACAAGACTACAATTCTACACATTCATTTCAAAATGAAGGGGCATCAAATAAAGTAGTAGTAGTGTTTTGGGTAAAAGCTGAATATCATGAATTTAATCACTATCTCTCTCTGGCTTTGCTTCACGAACGAAGATTCAGGAAGGACTCATCCTGTGCTTTGTACAAGATCGTTGGTGACTAAAAAGGCCAATCCGGGACAAACAGGTCCGGTTGCAGAAAGCACAGCGGAAAGTCTCCTTGGGTGATGTTTCCGGGTTGTGGTTATTTCTACGTTGTCGTTTCTCTTCGAGACTATAACAATAATCACTATATTGTTATAGAAAACATCCTATGTACAAAGTTAGAGCTATCTGTATGGGTTTCCCTGCCTCCTTTTACAGGACTTGACTGTAACTGATGAACTAGAAGAGGAAGGTGAATTGCAGTGCCCTTTAAATGACAATGAAATATTGTACAGTAGCTAGAACATATCAGGATATGGTTCAGAAAGGCATACCCAAAGTAGGTCATATGAAGTGCACATGATTATAAAATTGATGGGATGACATGCCACAGAAGTAGATCTCAGATCAGCAGGGAGATAGGGAACGGCAGAGCCAAGAAAACAGCAGGCAGGGCATTCAAAAATGTGTTAACTCCTTATTCTATTCCTGGATAGACTCCCCTCACCTTAAATGTGGACCAACAGGAGATCTGTGCAAATGAACAAAAAAGGAACAGAATAATAGTTAGGGAGAGTTTGTCCTGTAACAATGTAGTTCATGTCTGGCTGTATATTGAGGCAGAATGAACCAACTGAATCAAGTGGCAGATACTGGGAGTCAACAGCAAGATGTTAAAGGAGAGGTCTGTGTCATACAGCCTGCCCTGCATCACATAAAGGAGCTTAGTGCTTTCATGAGTGGTGGAAGATGCTGTTTCATCACCAAAGGCCTTTTTACATTACACAGAGTCTTACGGTTTAATAAAACACTAATGCGCTTCTTCTTTCTTTCTGTGTCTTCCTTCAAACATATTAACTGTGGCATGAGGACAGATCAAGCAGATAGCAGTAGGTATCCACTTTCATCAACCTGTGATTAGTTTCAACAAGGAGGCTTCCACCACAAGGAAAAAAAAAAGGGGGTGGGGGAAGATCTTTTAAAAGGTAACACCAGCTGTGTGTGTGTGTGTGTGTGTGTGTGTGTGTGCATGCATATTTGTCCCACTAGGAAAACCACTGGGTAGGCTGTGCCAAATGCTGCATGAGATAAGGTTTTTGCAAGAGTGAAGGCTCCAATGCCTTCACAGTGTTCTCTAATCCTTCAAGTTTTTTAAAAACACATAGTATTTATAGGTCTAAGAATTTAATCTATTATTTGTCAGGGTATTGTCATTTTTTAAAAAAAAGGAGAATTGATCAAATGCCTCATTGGTATTCTCAGACTGCCACTTCATAAGTGATGAGTTTGCCTGGACACATTATCACAATGGACATTGCTCTTGTTGATTCCTCAGTAAATTTCTGCAAGAAGCATTTTATAAGACAGCACTCTTAATCACCATGTTTTGGCAATGATGTCAGAATTAGATAAGGCTGAGCTGAGGAGCAAGGTCAAATGTCTTTGTCAGACAACTGCTATTCCTTCTCTCAAGTACACTTTTAAAAATTATTTTTAGCAAATAGAATATGAGCATGGATCAAATATAGTCCCTGCAACAAAATCCTGATGTTTCAGCCAGAATGAAATGGAAGATAGCTGTAGGCAGCTGTGTTTTTTATATCAGATATGCTGGCAAATAAGACAGTTGACGATCCAATAATTTTTACAGCTACTTGTTCACAAGTGCTGCCCCTTCTTCTCCTTCAATCCCAGTCATTGTTCAAAAAAGGAACTGTCTGTTGTGCTGTTACTGAAGCCACTTCTCTGTGAGTCAACTCTGCATGTCATTGGCAATGTCTCTATGAGGGACTCCCTTCAAAGGAGGATTAGTGTGGCTCCTTTCCTGATGTCCTTCCATGCTCAGGCAAAGCCCTTAAACAAAAAGAAAAACTTCAGAGAGATCTTTGGCAGTTAAGCTGATTTGATGAGAAAGGGCCTTCCAATGAGTGGGTACTACACTTTTTAAATTAATATATATATGAATGAATTTGAGGTTGGATCCAGTTTTCCAAATCTAAAGCATTTTCTCTGTCCCTTGGTCCACAAGGGCAAAATGAGAAGAATGTGAAACTGAGGAATATGATTTCTTTGCTAAATAAAATTAGCTGATCATTGGCTCTGATGGCCTGTTATTAACACTATCTGCCAACCAGCTTCTGTAGCTGGAACTGAATTCTAACACTTGTTGTGAACTATAGAGATAATCAAGAGCAATTAAGTTTCTTGTAGCTTGAAAACATTTTAGAAGCAATTCTTTATTTTGATGCCTGCCTTATCTCAAAAGTTCAGGACATGGAGAAAATATGATTGCTAACCTTTAAACTATTCAACACCACTAATCATAGAAAAGTAAATACTATTCAGTATCAATAATAATAGAAAAGTGAATCAACATCATGAAAAGAAAAGTGAAGAGACAGATGGTGAAGCCTTTAGGACTGGTGCTTCCAAATTCTCCAACATTTTACAGATGAAAACCTGGATACAAAAGGCTAAGCCACATCAGAGTACTTTTTCACATGGGGATCTATGTGCTTTCATCCCCAAAATGGTTAAAGTGTTGGCATCCCAGAAAAGCAAGCAAATTCGCTAATGCTTATTACACACAGAGCACAACAAGGGGTTAAATGCACATTACCTGGGCAAGAAAGTGGGTTGGAAATGAATTTGGGTTTTAGACGGTTGAGGACAAATCCCCTTGCTAGCTTGGAAATAACTTTTGCGCATGCTCCAAACTGTCATTTCCACAAGTGCACACACAGACACATGTTCCAGAGAGGGAAGGGAAACCGGGGAGGAAAATCCTCTTTACCCCAGAAGCTGTTCCAGAGGAAGGCAGGCTGAGGTTTCCCTTTGCAAACTCCCATGAAACCACACACAAACACACACACACACACACTAGAGAGTAAGAAGACGTGGGTGGTCCATAAACTTGCCCGATTTCAGCGAGAGCTAAAACTGCCAAATGCCCTCCTTTTCCAAGACATATCCTCTATTTCTCTCTTCTGTACGGGAGGAATTCCAAAACGTCCTCTCTTGCTCTCCCACCAACTGTTCCCTGCTGCAAGACAAGGAGAGCAGCCACGCGAGAGAAAGAGATGTGTGTTGTGTATGTATATCCCTCTAAGAACAAGGTAGTTTCCCTCTCCTTGGCACAGCAAGGGACCGTGGGAAATCTGGGAACAAGGAGAACCCAGGACATGGTTTTTACAGTGCTATTATGTGAAGAAAGTCAATTCGTGAATGATCTGGACTTGAAAACACAATATTTTTGCAAAATTGCTTATTCCCTGATTCACCTCATTTTCTGTCTGGAATCTGACCAGTTTATGCACAGTGTCGTCTGAAATACAATTGTGAAATTGTCTCCAGTGCCCTGGATGACCCTGCATTGTGACCAGTTTAACCTTCCAATTTTCCCCATGTGAAAAAGTCCAGAGTAAAGTCAAAGTGGCAAAAGTTATTAAAGAGGATGAACACCTATGCTAGGAGAGGCTGCAGCAGTTTGCTTTTACACAGGCTACAGAGAAGGGCAAGATTCTTCTCCCCTCTCCACATTTTAATTGAATATAAACTACATTTTCATTTTGAACTCAATTTGTATCAACTGTGTAAGCTGAGAAGAAAAGAGGAAAGAGGGTAGAGAAGAAAAAAAATACTGGGACATTTTAAAAGCAGCTGAAAACATGGGATGGCAGAGAATTAATAAGACTGTCCCTGCCAAATTGGAACATTTGGAGGGTATGTAATTTACATTTTAAGCAGGCCACAGCCCCTATTTCAAAACTGAAAGTGGACTTCTGGCCACATCTAGGTGTTTAGGGTTTGTTTGGGTTTTTTTTGCCAGTCCATACACCCAAGTTACCCACTATGATTTAGATCAGTGGTTCCCAAACTTTGGTCTTCCAGATGTTTTGGACTTCAGCTCCCAGTATTCCTGAACGTTGGCCAAGCTGGTTAGGGCTTATGGGAGTTGAAGTCCAAAATACCTGGAGGACCAAAGTTTTAAGAATCACTGATTTAGTTTCTAAGTACTTGAGAGAATGACACTCATTTATAACACTATTCTGATAATGACAACAAGCCAGTTATGTAGTATTAGCAAACTGATTAAATGTGGAACACCATCAGCTGCATTCATAATTGGTTGGAAACCCTTGCTCAAAGAGTCATAATCAATGGCTGTATTTCAAACTGGAAGGAGGTCTCAAGTGGAGTGCCTCAGGATTTTATTCTAGAGCCATTATTTTTCCATGTTGTTATCCAAGGGAGTAATAGTCCTACAGTTTTCTGTACTGGTTAGGCCTCATTTGGAGTACTGCATTCACTTCTGAGTGCCTCTTTTAAGAAGGATATGCTTGAAGCAGGTTCAGAGAAGGGCAATGAGGATGATAAGAAGTACAGAGAACAAAACATATGAAAAGAGGCTGAGGAAGCTGGGCATGAAGAGAAGATTGACGGGTGACATGATTGCACTCTTTAAATACCCCAAGGGCAGTCAAAGAGAAGAGGGGGCAGGCCTATTTTCTGCTGCCCCAGAGGGTAGGACCAGGTCTAATAGTCTGAGGTTACAGGACAGTAGATTCCAACTGAACCTTAAAAGGAACTTCTTGACAATAAGAGCGGTTTAGCAATGGAACCAATTGTCTACAGAGGCAGTGGGGTCTCCTTCTCTGGATGTATTCAAAAGAGGCTGGATAGGTACCTGCTGGGGATGCTTTGCCTGGAGATCCTGCAATGAGAAAGGGCTGGACTCCAACGGACTATGAGGCCCCTTCCAACTATTTGTTTATATGACTCGATGACATAATAATAATAATAATAATAATAATAATAATAATAATAATAATAACAACAACAATAATAATGGTTTTTAATAATGGATGTTTAAATAAACTTGATTTTAAAGTGCTTTAAAGAATTTTGCTTTATATTCTTTTGTTTTCCTTTCCTGAATAGGCCCCACAATACAGGGAAGAGGTTAGTGAAATGAGTACAACCTGAGCATATATAACAATGCTGAATCTCAAGGTTCTAACATATGGAAAACCTGAAAGAATTATCCTAAGGCAACGAGTGTGCAATCCAGCAGACAGTGGGAGGGAACAGCAGTGCGCCTGGTGTATTAAACAACACTGAAGAATTATTCCAAAAATGTAAGTGCTCTGATGGCAAATGAAGCCAAGGAGAGGGAAGCAGAGTGAATATTAAGGAGGAAGAAAACAACATGTTTTCTCATTTATCACTTTCCCCACTTTCTCTGCATCTTGTTCTGTTTCCTCTACTTTCAGGTATTCCTGCCTTTATAATGTCTTATCGTATTTCTTTATATTTAACCCTACCACTTTGGTCTTTCCAGTTTCTTCCTTTTTCACTTCTTCATGTTAATCTACCAGCAGGTGCATCTGGACAAACATGTATTGTCCTCTTCAGTAGTAATCTGTATTATATATATGGATTTCAGAATATTTGCATATATATATTCTTGGAGATGAGACCAGGTTGAAACATAAAATTCATTTGTGTTTCATATACATCTTATACACATAGGCTGAAAGTAATTTTTAATTTAATTTTTTAATACTTTTGTGCATGAAACATGTTTGTATACATTCAACCACCAGAAAGTAAAGTTGTCACTATCTCAGCCACAGCTGTGAACAACTGTGGATTTTGGAGTATTTCAGATTTTGGAATTCTGGATAAGGAAAACTCAGCCTGTATAAGCAAGAAGGAAGCCAGATATGACCAGGGCTTTGGGCGGGAGGGAATCTGGGATCCCACAGTGGTGTACACATCTTGATAGAACATACTGCAATGTTCACATTCAGCTTCCCACATTTTAAGAAAGAACCCAAATCTTATGAATTGGAAGTGCCGTAATAGCTGAGAAAACTGAAAAGAAGGAATAGAAAGACCCCCATACAACTGCATTGCGAAAACTGCATGTGATTGAAGCCAGCATTGTATCAAACAGAAACAAGCTAACCTGCAGTGCAGACATGGCTTAAGATCAAGAATGCATTCTTCATGTTGGATAATCCCCAGGACTTTTCTGAGAGCATATTTCTATAGAATGGTAATATAATTCATGGCTTTATGCCACATTGCAGAGATCTTTTAAATCACAGTTGGCCCAAGAGTTTATAAATATAGGACAAAACACAGTGAGATTCTGGCTCCACTTAATTCATGGAAGCCAAGATTTTACTTACAGAGATACAAAGTCAAGTGTTCCTTAAATTAAAGGGAAGAGGTGTTACAGTATATGCCTAGGTTATATGTAAAACTACTGACAATACTGATTACAATACTTGGGGATCCTATGAGATAAGGGGAGGAGAGGAGAGAGGGGGGAAGGAGCCACCACTTTCTAGGCACCGTCAGGGCAGAAGGTGGAGGATAGATACATTATTTTTCCTCCCTCTCATTTGGCCTTGTTTTAAAAAAATCCCAATAATGGTAGTGGGAGAGAAAATAGACATGTCATCTATAAGACTGTCATACTTTTCTGCCCTGGTTAGGGGTAATGTAGATAAGTTTGGGACACTATATATCCCAGCTTTCCCTTAGCATGCACCCTTCTCTGCTGTCACTCTCAACAGAGGAGGACTGATGGCAGAGATATCTGCAAGTGAAACAAGAAGTTGGACAGTGGACAGCCTATTCTACCCACAGTACAGGGACAACAGGAATGGAGTTCTAGGGATTTTATGTAACAAAGTTGTAGAGTACCACAGCATACAGATTATGCCCTGGAGTGGGCAGGTGCTATTGCATTCATGTCTTGCTTGGGACTTTTCCATGTCATCTACGGGTCACTGAAAACAGAGTGCTGAACTAGATGGGCCTATTGTACACATTTCAGTGCATTTTTGGGGGGTAACAAACTCATCTTCCCCTTAACTGAGGCATGTCTGTGTGCATTTTTCGAGCATTTTTAGTTGTGCATATTTACTTATATACCACTGGAATTAAAAATAGAATCTGATGCTTATAGTTTCCTCCAAATGATAATAAACTGAAGGATGCATCCACACTTTCATTAATAGTCTTACAAAACACAGAATGGTTTCATTTGTAAAAAGACCTTTTGTATCTTTATCTCACTGTTTGTGAAAACGTGGGACTACAAAACATGAATTGTGTGCATCTTCTAAAAAGACATCAGTGTGGATTTTGCCGATAGAGATTAAAGCATTGCAGTTAATGGACAGATTTCTAAATGTTTTTCTGCAATGATCCAATGTTCCTTCTGCATCAGGACCCTGTCACATCCTTCATGGTCTTGCTGGCCCAGCATCTTGACATGGTTTAAGCATAACTACACTTGATCAGTTTGCTTATTAATTTATTTTGCCTGCATAAAACTGCAGTTGATCTACCCTGCCTTTTCTTTCCCTAACCTTGAAACATGTAACAATCTACTTATCACCTCCAGTTTGCATTCTTACAATATCTATTTTAGAGGGTCTTGGCCCACCTTGCTAAAGTCCACATCACTAGCACTGTGGTTTTGCTTGTGCATGAACACTTGGAAGCAAGGAACAATTGTTGTTGATCACCAGTTTGGGGGCGGGGAGTCAGGATGGAGTTGTGACCAGTTTGAGAAATGATAAACTTCTGGTCCCTGTGCACTGAAATCTTGATATGACATACATCCAACCCTGGTTCCTTAAGGACACTGAGACATAGCTGAAGATTTTGTTTGGACATCATGGCTGAGATCCTGCATTGGCAGATGTAACTACAGTGACAATGCTCTGTCATCCTAGGTACCTCAGTGCTATCCCCACAAAGCCAAAGTTTGAGCCAAGCAGAGACCCAAGCAATGGGTAATTCCTGTAACTTCCCAACATCCTGATCTGCAATGCCTCAGAATCCCTTTGGTTGGTGTGCAGCCTGACCTAGGAGGTAGATTTTTGGGGCCGCATTCAGTCATTAATGGCCATACACCTGAATCACCAAAGTTATGAGATTGTAAATCCAGATTTGGTAATTTGTTGTTGTGTGCCTTCAGGTTATTTCTATGAGTTTTTTTGTTTGCAAGATTCATCCAGAGGAGGTTTGCCATTGCATGAGGCTGAGAGCATGTGACTTGCCCAAGGTCACCCAGTGGGTTTCATGGTGGAGTGGGGAATCAAACCCTGGTCTCCTGTGTCATAGTCCAACACTCAAACCACAACATCATGCTGGCTCTCTACAATCTCATAAATATGAACAGGATGCCAGCCCATATGTTGTCTGTGTTTCACTGCACAGTATTTATGTGAGAGTAAAATCAGGACAGAGGGAAGACTCAGATCCTGCCCTGAGCTCTGTGGAAGAAAGCTGGGATATAAATGAAATGAAATAAATAAATATATTATAAAGTACTAATACAAAGTCAAATCTGTATAATGAGATAGCTATGTGCAAAACAGCTCTCAATACAATGAGGGAGTGAGGATAATCTGTTAAAGAAATGAAAGCAAGATCTTCCCAGTGGCTACTCCCAGACTCTGCTGGGGGAAGCCAGGTTGGTGCCTTTTCTATTGTCCTTCTCCCAGTAAGGAAAGGTCTTTTTATTCAGGCAGGCCTTTAGCATCCAAACAACTCTGCTGTTGACTGGGATTTAACTACTGGGTGCTGTCATTTACTGTTGTGTTTGTAATTTATTAGCTTACTGTCATGTTTTAATACTTTTATTTTTAATTTGTATTTTCTTATTGTCAGCTGTCTTGAGTGCCTTGTTTCTGACTGAAAAGTGGGGTATGAATAAAACACATAAATAAAAATAAGTCTGAATTTGAGAAAAGAGTCTTGATGCAGTGGGCTATTATGTTATTAGCAATTCTAGCAGTTTATGAAATGGAAATAAATGATTTAAAAATCTATTTTAATTTCATTTGCGAAAATCAATTACTTGTAGAAATAGGAGTTCTATACAACAATGATGCCTTTTTAAAGCTGTCTGACTGAAACAGGAAGAAAACAGGCACAAACGCACATACATAAATCTATCTGTTTTTATAAGTGTTGATGGGGGTGAGGGAGCTTGGATTTGCAATGTGTTTGTATTGTACAACTTGTTCACTGATGAGAGGTGCTTTTGGTTGTCATTATGATGCCCCTGCCTAAATGCACTAAGGGCACCAGATCCCATCTCTTCTTATAAGCTAAGCAGGATCAGCTATGGTTAGTACTTGGATGGGAGACTTCTGATGAATACTAGGAGCTGAAGGCTATATTTCAGAGGAAGGAACTGATAAAATGACTGAGTATTTCTTGCCTTAGAAAACTCTATGAAAAATTCATGGGGTCGCCATAAGTACACAGGCAACTTGAAGACACATACACACATACATAGCTTATAGGATGGGGGTAAAGTGAGCCTCATTGTGAGGTTACTTATTCATAATTTCCTGACAGAGATTATTTCCTTACAGAAAAGCAAAGGCAGCAATGAGGTCTCCTAAGAATAGCACTGATACATTATTTAATGTCCTCAGATGTAACCATATGACTAATATAGCACAGCTTTAGCAATATACCCAAAATGCATAATTTGTGAGCTTTACTAGAAAATCACAAAACAAAGCTGAGTTTCTAAGTGCTAAGTTTTGAATTAAGTAGGGAATTTGCTAATGAGGATGGTAATTTACTTATTATTCACTTAAGTTGGAATTTCAGCATATATATTTCTTCAGAACTCAAGTTATTAATTCTTTTTGCTTGAATCCCAGATTGGCTTCTCATTTAAGGAGATGTAACTAAGTAATATCTCCTGGGCCAACTCCCCCCAGTCCACTGTAAGAGCCAGCTGATGGAAGAAGTTCCATGCACCTGGCATGGGGCAAAAGGAGGAGCATATTTCAATCCACCTCCCATCAGTAAGCAAGGCTGCAACAAAGATTTCTGATAGAGATCCTACTTTGGAGTGTTGTAGCCTCACTTGCTGGCAGGAATGGGGTGGAAACATCACGCTGCTTGCTCACTGATCACCAGGTGAATGGACCCTCTTTGCCTGTTCCAATGGCTGGCTCTTAACATAGACTACGGTGGCATTTATGTAAATTAACAGTAAGACAACATAGGTTTGCTGATCATTTATGGATCTGTAACTCTAGGCTATGAATCCGTAACTGCAGTACTGAATACCAGATATTATTAATTAATTAAATGACCCACAGCAGTAAAGAATCAACAAATTTTTGCAGTCTGGTTCTGTACTCAAAGTCTATTTCTCTTGGATTTTTGAAGAACTACTTTTCACTTTTTTCTTTTAGCCAGTATTTGTGAAATACAAGTTTTAGGTCAGGGATACTCACGGTAGTGTCTGTACTAGTCTGTGAGTCATCAGCTGATCTAGTGTTTCTAGGAAACCATGTAAATATCATAATAATGTGATAGAAATATGGTACTGGTTCCTGGCATACTGAGAGAGAAATTGCTGGTCCTCCTCATCAAATAGTTTGAGAAGTACTGTACTGGTAGGGGACCAGGGGCAGTTTGGGGGCAATTTTTTTAACCTAGATGGACCTCCTGGGTTCCACTGGATAATGCACAGAGACGTAGGGCCCATTCACACTAGAAGCCTTATTACACAGAGTGTTTTGCAGCTCTGTTCCAATGTGACTGCGGGCCCAACCGTGCGGATTCACATTAAAACGTGATGTATTATCTCATGTGATTGCTTTCTATGGGGGGTTGTTCTGAGGCGTTTCCACAGTCAATCCAAAGTGACTCCTCATTTTGGTGAATTCGGTAACAAGCGAATTCACAAAAATTGTTTCCAAGCTCACTTTGATTTCAATCTGAATTGGTCTGGTGTGGAATGCAACTTCGCTTCTGTCCTGGTACACCCTCCCCCCAAACCTCCAAGGTCCCACATTTCCCATGATGCTGCGCTGCAATTTTGCCCCATTTGCTTCTGGTGCTCCTTCAAGAATGGAGGGCACCTTTGGATGTAGCTGACAGGGATGAAGGGAATGAAACAGGAGGCTGGGGGGAGAGATGGGAGCAACGGAGGGAGCCATCGGAAGCTGGGGACAGCAACAAACTCCAACTCCCAGAATTCCATAGCACTGAGCCAGGACAGTTAAAGTGGAGTCAAACTGGATTATTTCCCCAGTGCGGATGCAACCTAAGAGAATGCAACTGTTACAAAAGGAAGGAGAGTGGGTTGGATTCAGGGAGGTGGTATTTTAGGGAGCACAGAGAATAAGGGAAACCGGATCATTTCTGCACTCCTCCAAAATGGGTCTCCTTCAGATCCAAAGGCTGGCCTATCCAATGGATCTCCTCTAACCTGATTTTGAACACCTGAATATGATGATTTGATTCTCATGACTGTGAGCAATACTGTAACAACTCTTTCCCTTTTTATTTTTGATTGATGTATTTTATATTATCTTTGTATTTTATGATGTTTTTACTGCTGTATTCCCGCTTCGATCCGAAGGGAGAAGCGGGAGATATAAATATTATTATTATTATTATTATTATTATTATTATTTACTTCCAAGTAAACCTGCAACTTCTACACTGATTATTTTGCAGTGAAAGACATTTTTATTATTAATAATAATAATATTCCCTCAATAATAATAATAATAATTTATTTTTAAAATAATAATAATAATAACAATAATTTATTTTTAAAATAATAATAATAATAACAATAATAACAAGTTATTAGTTTGCTGAGGCACCAGAGCTCTCTGGCAGAGAAGGCTTAATGTCTCACGAAACTACAGTTCCCAGAATTCCATAGCACTGAGCCAGGACAGTTAAAGTGGAGTCAACCTGGATTATTTCCCCAGTGCGGATGCAACCTGAGAGAAGGCAACTGTCACAAAGGGAAAGAGAGTGGATTGGATTCAGGGAGGTGGTACTTTAGGGAGCATGGAGAATAAGGGAAACTGGATACGTTCAAAGGAAGCAGGTGGGGGATGCAGGGAAATCTGACAGGGAGGACCCAGGACACCTTCTTAGAAAGCAAGGGGGCATGGAGGGAAATCTGACAGCATGAATCAGGATACATTCGAAGTCAAGCAGGTGGGGGATGCAGGGAAATCTGACAGGGAGGACCCAGGACACATTCTAGAGTAAATAGAGTAAAAAAATAGAAAAAAATAGATGGGAAGAAGAAATGTGAAGCTGTCATTCACGTGAGGCTAGCATTCACGTGAAAGTGGAACCAGGAAGTGGCCCCCATCTTCACCCCAGAAGTGCAAAGGTTCACGATGCGTTCAGACCCCCACTGAGCATGCGCAAGGGTCCCAATTCGAATAGTTGAATCTGCACGGTATGTACCGGTGTGGTAATTCAATGTGCACTCACTCCACTTTGACTCAGGAATGGCCACAATTTTGTTTTTCACGTGTGATAATTCATCATGTGAATTGCCTTGGATTCGAAATGACTCTGCTTCACCCTCGCTACAGAAGGGCTTTGGATTAGAGTTCCAGTTTCACGTGTGATAAGGGCCTTAGTTATAGACCAGTTTGCAAACTACAGTGGTGCCTCGGGTTACGAAATTAATTCGTTCCGCCATTCCTTTCGTAACCCGAAAATTTCATAACCCGAAAAGGCTTTCCGTTAGCACTGGAAAGCCTATAGCTGCACTTTGCAGCATTTGAATTTCGCGCCGAAATGAATTTCGTAACCCGAAAAATATTTCGTAACCCGAAACAGTTTTTGCCAATCCAACTTTTTCGTATCCCGGAAATTTCGTAACCCGATCATTTCGTATCCCGAGGCACCACTGTAGTTTAAAAGCGGGCTGTTTTTACTTGCAACTTGAATTTGAGGGGGGCCAGCACAAATCCCCCTTAACCCAGTGCTTTTGATACCGAGGCATTTTCCACATCTTTTCAAAAGCACTTTTTTTTAGGGAGCCACCAATGGTAACAAGTTTCCGATCCCATTCAGGCCACCCAGGGGAGAGGGGTCATGGGCAGAAGGGCAAAACATACGCATCCAATCCCATCCCATCCCACAGGTCTTGGCTTGGTGGCAAACCACCATTGTTTTTCTCCTCTCAGTGCTCGCAGTTGGTGGGTGAAGATACCGGCTCTTTAAATCCAGAGGATTTAAATTCATAGAATCATAGAAGCATAGAGTTGGAAGAGACCTCAAGGGCCATCCAGTCCAACCCCCTGCCATGCAGGAAATCCACATCAAAGCATCCTCGACAGATGGCCATCCAGCCTCCGTTTGAAGACCTCCAAGGAGGGAGACTCCACTACACTCCAAGGAAGTGTGTTCCACTGTCGAACAGCCCTTACTGTCAGGAAGTTCCTCCTAATGTTGAGGTGGAATCTCTTTTCCTGCAGCTTGCATCCATTGCTCCGGGTCCTAGTCTCTGGAGCAGCAGAAAACAAGCTTGCTCCTTCCTCAATATGACATCCCTTCAAATATTTAAACAGGGCTATCATATCACCTCTTAACCTTCTTTTCTCCAGGCTAAACATCCCCATCTCCCTAAGGCGTTCCTCATAGGGCATGGTTTGCAGACCCTTCACCATTTTAGTCGCCCTCCTTTGGACACGCTCCAGTTTCTCAATGTCCTTTTTGAATTGTGGTGCCCAGAACTGGACACAGTATTCCAGGTGGGGCCTGACCAGAGCAGAATATAGTGGCACTATTACTTCCCTTGATCTAGACACTATACTTCTATTGATGCAGCCTAAAATCGCATTGGCCTTGTTAGCTGCCGCATCACACTGTTGACTCATGTTCAACTTGTGGTCTACTTGGACTTCTAGATCCCTTTCACATGTTGTCTCCTTAAGCCAGGTGTACCTCATCTTATATCTGTGCATTTCATTTTTCCGCCCTAAGTGCAGTACCTTACATTTCTCCCTGTTGAAGTTCATTTTATTAGCTGTGGCCCAGCTTTCTAGTCTATTCAAGTCATTTTGAATTTTGATCCTATCCTCTGGAGTATTAGCTATTCCTCCTAATTTGGTGTCATCTGCAAATTTGATAAGTATTCCCCCATTTTTTTTTCCCTCCAAGTCATTGATAATGATGTTGAATAGCACTGGGCCCAGGACAGAGCCCTGTGGGACCCCACTGGTCACTTCTCTCCAGGATGAAAAGGTGCCATTGTTGAGCACCCTTTGGGTTCGTCCGGTCAACCAATTACAAATCCACGTAACAGTTGCCTTGCCTAGCCCACATTTTACAAGCTTGTTTGCAAGAATGTCATGGGGAACTTTGTCAAAGGCCTTACTGAAATCAAGATATACTATATCCACAGCATTCCCTTCATCTAACAAGCTGGTAACTTTATCAAAGAATGAGATAAGATTTGTCTGGCATGATTTCTTTCTCTGAAACCTGTGTTGACTTTTTGTGATTATGGCATTGCTTTCTAGATGTTCACAGACCCTCTGTTTAATGATCTGCTCTAGAGTCTTTCCTGGTATTGATGTCAGACTAACTGGACGATAATTGTTTGGATCCTCTTTCTTCCCCTTTTTGAAGATGGGGACAACGTTTGCCCTCCTGCAGTCTGCTGGCACTTCTCCTGTTCTCCAGGAGTTTTCAAAGATTACTGCCAATGGCTCCGATATTACATTTGCCAGTTCTTTTAATACCCTTAATTCCCACGCTAATAAGTGGTCCCTTTAAACCACCACGCAGCTATTTTCTTCTTCTGCTAGTTAATTAGTCCACTTTATCTGCACTGATGCCTGATGCCTAGATGTTACCAAAGTTGGGGAGGAGATTCTTTTGGGAACATGGTGTGGCTTGTGTGTGTTTTTAAAAATGTTTGACAGTATATGTGCATCATTGCCATTTGCCTGGCTTCAAGGGGGAGTCCATAGGGGGGTTATTGGCAAGGGTTGTTCAGACGGGCTTGCCTTCACTATTCTCTGAGGCTGAGACAGTTTGACTCCCCCAGGTGAACATATGGGGGTTTCTTGGCAAGGGTTCTTCAGAGAGGCTTGTCATCACCATCCTCTTAGGCTGAAACAGTGTGACTCCCCCCCCCCCCCCAAGGTGAACCTATCACAGTGGTTTCTTGGCAAGGGTTGTTCAGGAGGATTTAACTTTTAGTAACTGTTTTCTGAAGCAATACAACACTTTTCTGTAATTGGAAGCACCATCAATTTCTAGAGTCATAAGAAAAGAGGATCTTTCTGATAATTATAGAATGAGGTTTACTGGTAGACTTGAACATTTTAGATTGCGTTTTGATGTCAATTTTATATTGTATCACCATTCCCTTGGGATTCTGCTAGAATGACTACAGGAATAATTTAGTTTTGGGGCTTTGATGGAAAGATTTCAAAAGTCCCATACAGATAGACCAAAATAAAGCTGCTTTGGGTCACTTTGGAGGTATGTTGTTTAAATGATGCATGCGTCCCAAGAGTCCGGAAGCTGCGCCAAATCTGCGCTCCAGTCCTTAGGACTGGATCGTGGCTTTCATGTGGCTTCTGAACTCTTAGTACACATGCATTCAGTTTGCAACAAGTAAAATGAGGACAAAAGGGGAAAGTGGGAGGAGGAGAGAAAGACTGGTACATTTTAAAAGCAGCTGGAAAAGTGAGACAATAGAAGATTAATCAGGACTGTCCCAGCCAAATTGGGATGGTTGGAGGATATGATGCTCAGTCCCAGCAGAATGGCCAACCCTGAAGACGTTCCCCTAGACAGCTGCTTCTTTAGGCCTGGAAGCATTAGGGAAGAACATGTATTGGTTTCTCGGCACTGGGCCCATTTGTCTGAAACAAAGAGCAATGTAGGCCTAAAGCGCTTTTCTTTTAAATTCAACTGCATCTGGAGCACAGAAGGTGGTCCTAAGGGACTAGGGTTCCAGCAATTCCTTGGCAGCTGCTTATGCCAGGCCCTGAAGTTGTTTTGCTGTAATTTAAACACATTACTTCTTGTCCTTCCTTCAGTGAATGTGCTTAACAATGGCTTCCCCTTGTTCTTTGGCTACATAAAGGTTTATTTGATCTTCCCCAAATCAAACTGCTATCAATGTGGCAGCATAGACATACAGAACAATGCCTTCCCCTCTAATATATGTAACAATGCACTTGATTACGTATTTGTCTACATGAGGGGTAAGTGCTTTTAAGCATAGCCTGTGTCAAGCTAAAATATGAGTAACTCCAGGAATGGAACAATAGGGAACCAGATGGTGGCGATTCTCCCCCAGGTAAACTGGACCACTGATCCTTACTCACATTTCCACCAATTAAATTATGTTGCAACACACATACTTTGGAAGCTTCTACCTTCTGAAATTAGAGACTAGGAAAGAGACAGAGATGAACAGAAGAAATGCATTTCTATATAAGATCTTTTTTAAAAAAAACGCATTTCAATTAATCTGGAATAATTGTCACCACCCCAATGGGTAAAGTTCAGATTGTAATATCTGCTTCAGTTGTAAGTATGCAAAAATATTGAAAAGCACACTTAATATTGTTTCATCATCCTGTGCATACAACATAGTGATTAAAAATGTGTTGCGATTATGTGGTATTCAATAGGCAAGCACCCAGCAGCCTAACTTAATTTTGATAAATGAAACTACTGGTAGCTGTTTTAGAGGTATTTCCTGTTGGGAAATGTGTGAGAGAGTAGTGGTATCTCTAGCACAGTACTCAAACTGGCAAGGCAGAATCTGAGCAATAACCAGTCCCACACCCATCCATATTCAATAAGAATCCATTTTCTTGGTAAAACATAAAATAGCTTTACTTAAAATACTTGTCCATAAGTATTGCTGGTACAAGTATTGGTCCCACAATTGTGAATTCTAGCATTTCATGGGCATTTCTTCCTAAAGTACCAACTACTTTGTTTCCAATGACCAACTCCTCCCTCTTGATTACGATCAAGTCCAGGATTGCTGATCTCCTTTGTTCCTTCCTCTACTTTTTGAAATAGGAAATTATCTGCAGAGCACATCAGAAATTTGTCTCCTAGCACATTTCAGGGCAGTTGAAGTCCCCCATAAATACTGATTCTTGCATCTTTGAGACTTTTGAGATTTTGTTTCTGAAAAGCAATGTCCACCACCTCTTCTTGATTTGGTGGCCTGTAATATACTCCTACCACAGTGCTGTATTGTATTTACTTATTTCACTATTTATTTTTACGCAAATGCTCTCAACTGGTCCACTTTGATTATTCACATAGAGGTGAAGCAGATGGTCTTGAAGGAGCAGCCTCTGGCTGCTCCGGCTGCAGATGCAGAGACCACATGGCCTGCTCCCAAAATGGGCCACTACTGCAGTCCCAAGCTGCACTGGCCAGGAGTTAATCTAAATCAACTCCTTTTTCGGCTGACTTTTAGGCCCAGAGCATGGCCTTGGTGTAGTTTCTAGCCATTTTGGTGGTGTGTGTCATGTAAATGCCACACCCCCAAAGTGTCCTGAAGTTGCCTTATTTGGCCCTTGTGTTTTGGTTCATAGATTTTTTTTTACAAGTGAATTTGACTTTGACATATAATGCTACTCCCCCCCCCCCCTTTTCTGCCTTTTAAATAGGTTATAACCTTCAATTGCACTATTCCAATCATGAGAGTCATCTCACCAGGTTTTCATTATGCCTATAAGGTCACATATCTGGGTCCTCATGATGGCATGCTATCATCAGCACCCTGAATTCAGAGCAATAGCAAATTGGCAGCTAGTGCAGCTCCTTCAAGAGGCTGTTATGTTTTGTCATAGTCTGGTCTAGCTAGAGCTTCCTAGTCATCTTCAGGGGCAACCTTGTGTAGAGTGAATTACAATAGCCTAATTTGGAAGTTATCAGTTATAATGGGCTACTGTGGCTAAGCTAGCCTTATCCAGGAAAGGCTGTAGCTCTGGCTATCTGCTCTGGTTAGTGGTGGCTCATCGATTAAGCAGTGGTGAGGAGAGACACCTCACTGTTTGTTTCATGAGTTGCCTGTGTCTCTGATGATCCTTTTGCGGGGTGAGATTTGCCCTGCTTGTACTTCCTAGACTACATGTGGGTTGGATACAATTTGAGCTCTAGAATCAGTGCACTGGCAGATGGCTGCAGACACATTTTGGGGGGGAAATGTGCATGGACATACAGACAGTTTGCCTAGAAAAAAATGGACACATTTTTCTAGTGTGTGCAAATCACCACTTAGGCATGGTTTGATCAATGGAGATTGTCGCATGTGAAGTCCATGCTGCATCTGTGCTGGATTACATGTGGATTGTAACAGTCAGCAACGGATCTTATTGCACTGCCCCATGGCTCGGTAGCAAGCAACCTGTATCCAATGTGGGCCTCTCCTGCAGCATTTAATGAACAGGATTTTCCCATTCATGAAAAGCTGCGGGAGAAGCCCAGGTTGCATATGGGCTATCTACTTCCCGGGCATGAGGCAGTGCAATAAGATCCATTGCTGATGGTTACAACCTGCATGTAACTTGGTGCAGATCCAGCTCAGATTTTATGTGCAATAATTTCCAATGTTCTGATGTGTGTTGTATCATAATTTAATTGGCAGAATTAAGAAGAAGAGCCAGTGGTCCAATACGCCAAGATTTGGGTGCATACTGAGACTAAACAGGCTATATAGTCAATGGTATACAAGGTATACAATTTAAAAAGCATGAACACAAACAGATAATCAGTAAAAAAATAAGTGAAAAGAGGAACAGATTCCATCCAATATAAAAGAGCAACAACAGTGGAATGACACTTGTCTGGATGTGCTGATGTAACATGGACTTTATAGATGCATCCATCCTTTCTTCTTTCTAATGAACATAAGCAAGACTTCTCAGCTGGTGTGGCCAATCAAGGTTTTTGTATTCTCTGTGCAGTACATGCAGTTTGGCTTTAGCATAGTGCAGAAATATGACATGGAGCTTGTCTAACAGCATCACTGATCTTCCCTCCTTCCCTCCATATAATTAATGCAATTCATGTAATCTAGTTTTAGAGCAAGAACTGAAATAGTATCCTTTTGGGATTACTTTAGACTTGCCTGTGTCACAGTAATCCTAAATGCCAAATCTTTGCAAAGCACTTTCACATCATAGAAATTTGTATTAAATAAATGCACCCTACTGACATATCCTTATATATACTTAGTGACATGTGCTTTATATTTATTAGCCAAACAAGGAAATATTTCTTGGTAACATCTTAAACACATGTACAGGAGGAATGTCAGTGAAAATTAGGATGCTGATTTTCACTGCAATGCTGTGTTCTGCCCCCCCCCCCCCCAACATAACCTGTAAACTGGTATGTTTCTGTCTGTTAATATATAACGTGCCTGAAAATGCACCAGGCACCAAGAGGAATATTTGTGGACCTTGGATTTTGGAGACTTTTAGGCTTCAATACATAGCTGTGCATTTTGCATTTCAATAAAGTAACTTCAGCAGAACCATTTCTGCCAAAAGCAGAGTGAGGAAAAATGAAATTGCCTATTCGCTACTGTTTTCATAGCGTCCACAGTCTTCCTTAGCTTTGGGAAAATCTGCTTCATTAGTATGTACTACCACTCCTATCTTACTTACAAGGGCAGCATAAAATAATCTGGAATTCTTCTGTGAAGTGGCAGAAGGCAAACACTGAATGAACAAAATACAAATCTAGTTTAAAAGAAAAGCCAATTAGAATGAAGGTCAAACTGCTCAGAAAAGCAAATTTACTTTTAAAACATCTTGAGGCATAAAAGCAAAGATTATAAGGGAAGCTTTGTTTGCATACTTCTGTAGAGCCTACAGAATGTGGAGGGGAGAAATACTATATTTTGCTTGTAGGTGAGTTTTATTATTGTTTTTAATGATACATAAATATCACATATTCATGCAGCATTTATGTCGCAATGTGTACACTACCTTGGATTCTCCCTATTCATGAAATAAGTAAATAAATAAATAAATAAAAATAATCAGTAAATTCATTTAGAACATTTTTGGTTTCTTTTAAAAAATAATTTCTTAGTGTTTTCAATACCTTTATGAAGCCGCTGGGCCTTTTCAGTGACTGCCTCAGGGCAGCTGTTGAACTCCCTTTCAATGGAAGCTAGGCTAGTCCCCCCTCTGCTGTCTGCTGAAAAGTTCCCTATGAGTGGATACTGTTCTATTTATCAACTTGCTATTGAATTGTTTTGAGTGTAATTGTGTTTACATATTCCAATTTGTTTGGTTGTGCTTTTCTTTTAGTACTTTTATTGGCGGACATTATTCAGTACTGTTTCTCAGTTCGGGGAGAAAGGCCTGCTATCAGTCAAATGAGACAACAAAATAAAAGGTCAGGCAAGACAGAGATTTTAAAAAGCACCTAATTTTTACAATTAAAGTTATTTTTCATTTTTTTAAATTAAAAAAATCATACCACAAAGTTTAAGTTTGCAGATCCATGGAAGATTCAATAGCTATGACTACAGAGGAAGTAAAGGGATAAATCTCTCCTTACTCCTTACTCAGTCAAATCTTCATGCTATTTGCATAAAAATAAATACGTGCAATTGGCTATTGTGTAAAAGCTTCCATGTCTAGTTTAGCCATGACCTTGCTACATTTTGACCAATATCTCATATGTCTCTGAGCCTATCCACAGCCCCTTGTTGGGGAGGGGGGCATTTCTGCCAAAAAGGATCAAATTCTGTTAATAGAAGGCTCAAGAAGTAGCAATTTTGTATAAAAACAAGATTCGGGGCCAGACTGTCACTTCTGGCCCTATATCATGCCCGCACCACAAAATAAAACTGGAAGTGACTTCCAGCCACTTCCAGCATTGCTTTTCAAGGGGGGGGGGTGCATTTGTGGCACTGTTACAGGCTGCAATAGGGCAGAAAAGTGGTCCCTTGGGCTCCTGAGTTTACACACCCTAATGTACAAAATGCTTATTCCTGGATAAGCATGTGCAGAATTTCAGCCTTTATTCCTTTACACCTTTTTCCCCCCAATATATTTTTATTTGATTTTAATCATAATTATTTACATTCATTACCTTTGATCTGTGTATTACATATTGTTTTTCCAATACAATACACTCTATACAAAATTATAGAATACATAAATTGAGTACAGTACAGTCTTCCCAGATTCTTACATGTTTTGATACATCTAACATATATTTGCTATTTATGTGACCCATAAATTATTCCATATACTGTACTCTATCCAATATCTAGTTACAGGTACCCATTCAATTTCTCTTTTTTTTTTTGCAAGACCACCACATATGATAGTAAGAGCCTTTTTCTTTGAGACATTTCCAGCATCTATCATCCTTTAAATTATAATATTTAGCTATTCTAGATGGTGTGTAATACCACCTATTTACTATTTTAATATAATTTTCTCTAAGATCTTGCGATGCTGTAAACTTGTAAGATTTTTTCCAAGCCTGTTCCCAATTTTCAAACAATATTTCATGTCCCAATTCCTGTGCCCATTTAACCATATATGTGGTGACTGTTTCATGTTCCAATTCTCTTCTTACAAATAATTTATATAATCTTGAAATCTTCCCTTTATCTTCCCCCCAAATGATTTGATCTAGCTCATTTACATCCTTCTCGAAGCCTTCTCTTTTCAAATCTTTTTTATATCTTTGTGATATTTGTAAATATTCAAACCATGTTGTATTTATTCCATTTTCTTTTAAATCTTCTTTGGATTTTAATTTCACATTACCACTTCTTTCTTTCACTAATAAATCCTTATATGTAATCCATTTATCTTTCTCTTTTCCCCTCACAATTAGGAAAGCTTCATCAACTGATACCCATTCTGGCATCCCTCTGTAAAACTTTCCTTTTATTATTCGCTATGTGTTTAACAATGCTTTCCTTATAAGATGTTTATTCGTAGCCTTATCCGTAATTTCTTTGGAATACCAGAGATGAGCGTACCAACCACTATTCATATTGTTGGCTTCCAAATTTAATAATTTTCTGTCCTTTAACATAATCCATTCCTGGATCCATAGCATACTGCAAGCTCTATAATACATTTTCAGCTCTGGTAATGCACAACCTCCTAGGTCTTTTTCCTTTTTAAAGATTTTTTTACTATATGAAACCTGTATTAGTATTTGCATCAGCATGTTGTTATTATTATTATTATTATTATTATTATTATTATTATTATTATTATTATTTATATAGCGCTGTGGATTTGCACAGTGCTGTACATAAAACAATAAATATATAAGAGTAAGCCTGGCTATGGCGTACAATCTAAGAAATAATAGGATAATACATATAAAATACATAGCAATACTGGAAATGGTTCAATAAAACAGGCGACAAAAAGAACGTCAAATTGCAAATGATAATCACGCAATGCCTGGGAACCCTTCTCTGAACAGGATGGTCTTCAACTACGTTTTGAAGCTGGTTAAGCTGGTCTTCCCTAGTGAGATATACCTTAGCAATATAGTTGCTTGAGTGTTGGACTAGGGACTAGTGTACACATTTAAAATACTCCTCATTCCAGTCCAACAGAATGTTATCTAACCCCACATGATTCATAGGTGTTTTGGCTTTTTGTCCCCCCCCCCCCCAAAAAAAAACACCTTTTTAAACTCCACAGAAAAAGGCTTTGTGGGTTTTACTGGAATTTTTGCTGAAATCCACAGAAATGCACATTATTGCACATATGGCCATCTGTGTGCCTCATGTACATTTGGATGGCTGTGCAATTTCGGCAGAGCAAGGGGGAATAGATGTGAATTTGTACAGGAAAGTAGCCAATTAACAATCAAAGCAAATGCAAAAATGTGCACCAATTTGCATAGTATATTTATATGTAGAGTAGCCCTAGGACACTCCTATTCCTAGAGACCAGGGTTTGAATCTCTGCTTAACAAAGGAAACTCCCAGTGATGTATTCAAGTCTTTTAGTTCAAGTCTGAAGTCAAATCTCACGCCTGTACCTTCAAGTCTCATGTCAAATCTCAGGTCCTTGCAAGATATTTTCAAGTCAAACCTCAAGTCTGAGGCCTGAGGAGGTGATTGAGGTCTGCTTGGCAGCCTGTACCTGCTGCACATTGGATAAGCATTCTCAAGTTTTTCAAAAGCTTTAGAAGGATCCTTCTCCCTCAAGCCTATTGCTTAATGCATTTGCTGTTCCCTTCTGAGAAATGTATCCCACACTTTCGGGGCAAATCTTGCCTGCTGCTCAAAGTGAATGGCACCAGCAAGTCAGTCACTAAAAATATAGAAGTCTCAAGCCAAGTCGAGTCAAGTCAAGTCAGTGTGTCATTTTTGCCAAGTCTGACTTAAGTCCGAGTCAGGTGACTTGAATCTACATCCCTTGAAACTCCTTGGTTGACCCTGGGCAAAATCATCATCTCAGCATTACAGAAAGGCAATGGAAGGCTTGTTTCTGTGAAGAAATCTAGCCAAAAACAAAACAAAACAACAACCTCTGATAGGGTCATGATAAGTCAGAGTAGATTTGAAGGCACAAAACAAGAATTAGTAGATCTAATGGTTAAACATTAACCAGGAGAAAAATATAATAAATAAATAGGAAGAAGCCATGCCTACATTATGTCTTTGCACTTAGATATCTTATATGGAAACATTCTCATTCCCAAATGTTATATGCAGATTATTTGGTAGACAGGTACCTTTTAGTTTCTGATAGAATTTTCAACAACTTCAGAACCTCAAGGAATACACGAGCCTCTCTAAAAATGCTGTGTGTTGAGAGTTTAGCAATGTTATTCTCTCTTTTTTACGAACACTCTGACAGATGAGGGAGTTGATATTACTGTTATGCTGCAATAGCATAAAATGAGGTGATTACACATACTCATATATGTATATATCTCCTTTCATGGTTCATGACTCCTAAGGAAAAGTATTTAAAAGGCAGCAGCCATAATCTTAAGCTTATTTTCCCCCTGCCCCCTATTTCAATAAGTGTTCTCTTCAAGGAAACCAGATAAATAAGCAATATGGTAAGGGATGTATTGTTTAAAGATTGATTTAAAAATTAGAAGTATGGTGAAAGGAGGGGACAGACTACAAGGCAGGGGGAAGTCTCATTAAAAAGGTATTTCATATCTCAGAGGCAGACTCAATGCCGTGTGATGTGGCAGTTTCTATAGTGACTGCACTCTTTCATTTGAAAGCACAGTAAGCAGTTATACAAAACCAAAGCAACTGCCTGCCTGGCTAGTGTGTCTCCCCCTCATCTCCCTGCCACGCATAACCCACTAGCGTAAGGATTTTCTCCATTTGCATTGAAAATGCCCTTCCCTCTGAAAGAGCTTTTGTTACAGAATGGAAGGCTAATATTCAGCAGGAGGACAATGGGGAACAGAAAATTAGAATACAAGAGTATGTCTCCACCCGGGTGGTGTTGTCCTCCCACCCCATAATTTCTCTGTTTCTCTCATTCTCTCTCTAGCCTCCCAGCATAGCGTCTGTCTGTCTGTCTGTCTGTCTGTCTGTCTGTCTGTCTGTTCTCTTACTGCACTCAGTAATGTTATCTGGAGTGCATCACATCTCAAAGGCCATCCATGATTAGAGTTGCATTCGCACTGCAGAAATAATCCAGTTTGACACCACTTTAATTGTCATGGCTCAGTGCTATGGAATTCTGGGAAGTGTACTTTGTTGCAGCATGAATTGTCAGGATCATACCCTCAATTTTCGTTACAATTTTCCAGCTGCTTTTAAAGTGTCTCCGTTTTTCTCTCATCCTCCCACCTCCCCCTTGTCCTCAGCTTACTTCCACTGCTACAAACCATTTCAAAGTGCAAAAGTGCCCTTCCCAGCAGACTCAGGCAAAAGCAAAATGCTGCAGCCTCTCCTACATTCTCTGAAGATGCCAGCCACAGATGCTGGCAAAACGTCAGAATGAAACTCTTCTAGAACATGGCCACATAGCCTGAAAAACCCACAAAAATCTCTCCTACTTGTCTGTTTTTCCTTGTTAATAACTGTTGCCATCTTGACTTCACTGATGTTGCCTGGTCACATGTGTCCTTGTTTTCATCTGTGAAATATTAAAATGTATGCAGATGATTGCACCATCTAGCTCATGATACCATAGTTTTATGGGTGCTTGGCTTTTTGTATGAGTTCCCCCCATTCTAAGGATATGAAATGCCACTCCTGAAGCAGTAGGAGCTTTATGCTAAAATGCGGTAATATTTTGCCTTTTGCCTCACACACCACTGGAAAGTGCCCTCCAGATAATTTATTTGAAACTGAATTCAGCCCTCATGCTAAAAGAGGTTCTCCACTCTTGCTTTAATGTAGGTGATTTAGAGGCCTATGGATTGTTGGAATATGCAGTTTAGGAAGGAGCACTTAGAATTCCCATCCGGAGAGCTGGAGCGCCTCACCAAATGACATATCCCCGGATGCCATACGATGCAGCCATGATGATTCAAGTAGAATCATTCTAGTGTATTTGTGTAGTGTAAAAACAAGCCTGGGTCTAGCCTGGACAAACAATTGGCTTTAGCTTTCAATTATTTTTGTCATTGTGGACACTGTGATATTATAGTGTCCCCAATTTTCTAGATAGCATGGCCTGCTGGTAGCAAATTCTGAGAGTGATAGGCTGAAAAAGTAACTTTTCCAAGCTGTGCTTAAAGAAACCAGTCTATGAAAATCAAGGGGTTAATTAAGGGATGAGCAGAAATCTGTTCCCTCTGGTGCTAAATTAATTGGTCTCTGGACTTTTCCAGCTCTGTACAGAGCCTCTAATCACTATTCACAAAGTAAAATTAAAATCTGGGTACATGTGGGTGAATGCTGAGATAGTATATTCACCAACTTCAGTTTTCTGTCCCCAAATAATGGCTCATAACATCATGGGAAGATTTTAAAAAATCTGTTTCAGCCTGTTTGAAAAATAAATACAATAATTACTCTTGGGGGCTTCCACAAGAGGCATAGTCACTTTTTTTTTTAAACCAGAAAAATTGTACTGTGGGGAGTCTAGGGTCAAATGCTAGAAAAACAGCCTTGGCAAAACGCATGCAGCCCCAGAATTTAAGCATTCACTTTAGAGATTTTATCATTTTAGATACATAATTTGTGGTTTTAAGTGCCTATAATTGTGGTTTTAATTGTGATTTTATGTAAATTGATGGATTCCCTGAATGTATAGAGAAGGGTCCAAATCAGTAGCAACCACTACCACTTTCTGCATTTGCAGTCATGTGGACACTTATTTGGGAATAACCCCCATTGAAGAAAATGAGATTTTCTTTTCAGTAAGCACATATAGGGTTGTATTGTAAATCTGGTTTACCTGCAGGTGAAGCCAGCTGTGGATTTCACACCCAATGGCTTCTTTATGAGGACCAGCAATTTTAAAGTGAAAATGTTAGGAAATCTTTTGCTTAGATGCAAAGCGTTTGTTGAGATTGCTACCCCCTCCATTATATTTTCATGTATTTGTAGCACCTCCATTTGCCATGACTTTCATAATAGTGTTACAAAGTCACACTGAAATGACAGACAAAATCAAAATCTACACACTGTAAGTGGAATGGCAATTGAGTGTGCAGTGTATGTACAATTTATCTCAATAGCATATCATTATTTTTGGACCATTTGCCACTCTTGATGAGTTTATATAAGCACAGATGTATTTGTGAAATTCAGTTGTAAGAGGAAGGTGGGATCTTGGAAATAATTAAAATTAAATTGAAACTGCATGGCTGCATGTTCACACATGCAGATGACCAAAAAAAAAGGGGGGGCAGGGAAGAAAAGGAAAGGAAAGAAAGAAAAGATGTAGGGTGGAAACCACGTGTTTTGTTTAAGGAAATAATTTATTTTATAAATCTAGTGGGTATTACAGAAGACAAATAATCTAATAGCTTGTCAGTGCTGTCCATGTGACTTGTAATGTAATGTACTCACAGCGACTCAAGAGCAATGACGCTTCCTCAGCATTTTCCGCAGCTGTAGTGAGTCAGATTTTCTGGCTGGTTCTCTGCATTAACTCAGTGAGTGGCTCCGTCTGCTATAAGAGACAGCATCCCAGTTCAATTTTTGGAGAAACATTGTATTCACCCTATTCTTATTTATCCTATGGTGGAGAAGTCTGCTCTGCCTTCAGTTTTACAGCAGCTATCTTCTAAACAGAATGTCTAGCACAACACTTAAACCTAGCTCCTTCTGAGAGAGGCAACAAGCCAAGTTACAAATTCCATATTAAGATAATGCCTTTATTGGAACAACTCCAGGGTCACTGAAAGCATGCAAATGACCAAATTATCTAGATTTCATCAGACAAGATTACAAAAAAGCAGGTGACCATGGCATAATGTGAAGGGTAAGGCTGATTTAATGTTGAAGTTTGCATGGTCCAAGAGGCTTATGAGGAACTGGTGTTAGAGGAGGAGGGACTTGAGACATTCATATTAGAATCTCCCAGGTATTGTGATAGTTTAAGGTTGTATCTGCAACTGTCTCTGAGACTGCTGGGAACATGAAACAAGCTGTGGTTGATTTTTAAATTCTTTGGGGGGTTTTTTGGGCTATGTTCTAGAAGAATTTGTTTCTCATGTTTCTGTAAGAAACAAGCTGTGGTTGATTCTCCATATCAAACATTACTATTGTAGATTTGTAAAACATTTAGAAGTTATAGGCCAGAGTTTAGCAGAGGTGTAACTACGGAGTTATATCTGAGGGCATTGCCCTCACTCCAAGGATTCTGCCTTCCCAGTGAATTTTCCTTCCATTCCCAGTCTTCTAGCACTGCAGAGAGTGAGATGCTGAAGAACATCCATGACTAAAATTCTTATATTTGCCACGGTAACATTTCCTTGATAACTTTGCTTGCCCTTTTTCTTTGGATGGCTAACTGCATTTCTAAATGCTGAATTTAAATGTAAAGCTAAGTGTACCGAGTTACTTCAATGCTAGAAATGTAGAAACTGGAGAGTAGAATTGTTATTTGGGGCAGGTAATGCCCTTGTTTTACCCTTCCTGTATGTACACCCCTGGAGCTTGGGAAATAATTTTTTAGGGGATGATTCCCCAGCAAACGTGCCAAGTGACTTTCCCAAACTCTGGAGGAGGAGGAGATCAGGAAATTTATGAAATGAAGAACTCATGGACAAACAGAATGACCTGGTATAAGGTTTGTTTTGCTGTACTTACGAATGATTACACAGGAAGCCTAACATTCTTTGTAAATACTAGGAATCGTATATGGTTCCAAGGCACTGTCATTGTATGAAACTGCATGGCATAAATCAGCTTCTCTGGTGAAAAGCTGCAGGATGTGAAGAGACAGAAAATATTGTCTTCTGTAATGAATGAAGAGTTTACTGTGATGAAAGGGGAGGGGGGACCTGGGTTGGAAACAATCAATCCTTGCACCATTATCTGCTGTGCTGCCAGGAGGGAGGAAATGGCTGCAACCAGCTGCCACTGACAGAACATCCTGCAACAAGTTTAAAGCATCACAATAAGATCTTACCATGGCCAGCTGTCCACAGGGCAACTCTGTCATGGGCAAGAGCACTCAGCTAGCTACATGGACCCAAGTAGATGGTGGCTGTTTTTGATGAGCTGGAAAGAGAAATCCCTTTGTTTCCAAATTAGAAAACACTGAAATGCATCATTAAATTTTAACACTATGTTCCAATAAAAAGGAGAGAGCTAAAGGAAATTGGACAAGTGATTGATGTAGGCCTGGACCACATCAGTTCTATTAAACCAGCAATATGTCTGGTGAGCCTAATGCATTTTCATGTCTTGTGGAAGTTTTGTCATTTGTTTGCAGCACCAACATGTAGCAATGTGTTTGTTTCTAGGGTCTTACTGTACCACATCGCTATAGCATTATAGTGATGCATCAGTATTGTTAGGGTTTGATAAACCCCCCCTCTCTCTCACTGCTCTTCCTTTGGCTGGGTCAGCCCCCCCTTCTTCTACTCCTTACTTTCTCTGCCCACCTTTCCCTTTCTGAGTTTTGGCACAATGACAGTGCACCTGCAGAGTCAAGGCCAAGCTGACCCAGACAGTGAGGGAGATAAATCAGTCTTCGGTGATAAGACATAGAGTTTCATCCTCATTAAATGTTAAGAACACACTTTTTTTAATTTGGGTTATTGAAAGTTCAGAAGGAGGGTGCCCTAAACCTAAGCACTGTCTTCTGTATAAAAGGCTGCTTTCTGCTTTGTCCGGTGACACAGTTTGGTAGAAATGATTCCCCTGTGTTCATTTGCATGCAAAATAAAAAGCCATCTTGGATCATGGACTTAGTTTGTTTGTTTCTCCTGATTGGTACCTTTACAGTATCATCAACCATTATGCCTTACTGCATGATGTTGTTGGTGTCCTGCTGACATCTCATTGGAACAGCATTGCACATGTGCATTCTTCCACACTAGGTTTACTCTGCTAATGACCCCCTTTCTCACTACCAAACAGTAACCTTTTGTGATGTGGAACAGTCATTTGCTTCCTTCCATAAAAACTTGATTTGCAGGTGGAATGCAGGCAGGATGTAAGTATAGCCAGCTCAAGGGAGAGAGAAAATCCTCTCTTAAAGTTTCCTAGGAAATATGTGCGGCAATCCACAGACCACTTCTGGTGTTTGGGCAGTGAAGACAACTTTTGTGGCAAGTTTAAATTAAACTTGCCACAAAATTAAATTAAAATTAAATTAATTTTACCCCCCCCCCTTCTATTGTGCCATCATAATATTATAGCACCTTAACATTTTAGCATCACAGTTAAATCGCTTCATGGAACTTTCCACCAGCCACTGCATGACTACTCAATGATTTTGCATGCATGCCAGGACAATGATGGAGATATGCAAGAGGACCCTACCACCTGCAGCCAACAGGGAAAATTGTTACAGTTGAAAAGTCAAGGTAGTTTCATCTGCACAGAATAGAAAGAAATGGTGGCAGGCAGCATCTTTTCCTATCTGACCTCTCGTAGGAAAGTTCTCATCCGTCACCAGGTATTGTCATGACATCATTTCGTTGTATCATAATGATGTCAAAAAAGCCCCAAACAGGCCAATCATGAATGAAGGGCAGGAGAGGCTGTGATATCAATACTGCGGAAATGAAATCCATTTGTGGACCGTGCTAATGATGATATTACTGCAGAAAGGCAGCAAGGTGCCGTACAGTTCATCTACAATTAGCAACCCTACCATGTATGGCTGGAGTGGCTAGAGTGGATTAACACTGTGTAAATGAACAATGTGGTAAGGCCCTAACTGTGCAAGCATAGCTGTGAGCATGGATTACAGGTAATATTTTAAAGATGTAAACAAAAGTCTAGCAGAAACTAGTTGGGGCTATAACCTCAGCATAAGATTAAGACTGATTGAAACGAGTGGCCATTGAATATCTTTTCTGGATTTGAAGATACTGAAATTGCTGCAATAGGGGAAACTTTAACAGGAGGGGCTAATGGACTGGGACTTAATTCTTTGGGGTTATTTACCTCCAGAAAAGGTAAAACTCTTTCATTTGGACAATTGTTAAGTTTTACGTATAGAGCACCTAAAAGTTTTTCCAGATATACAGGGACGTCTTGAGAAATTCAGTGTTCTCTGCCTAAGAAACAGACAATTAGCTCTGCAAAGGACAGGGGCAAACCATATCTGAATGACAATTACATTTTTGTTGCTAATGGAGTTGTAATTTTATTCTCTGTCTATTATTGCCCGTTGGTCCTGGTCCACACATGGCCAAGAAGAGGAGTGGCAGCTATCTGCATTGGTTTCACTTCTAGACCATCTTAATTCACAACAGAAATAACATCTGAGATAAAATGTAGGCCTGTGTCTCTTAACATCATCATGATCACCACTGAGAGCTTGCATGAAGTATTTTCTGCATTTTGGCTTACCGAGAATGGTATCACTCTTTTGTGGATTTTGTATTTTGTTGTATTTTGCTGCATGGATAACCCTGAATATCACATTTATTCCTTTCTGGTAGATACTGCAAAAATGTGAGCACGAAGAGCCTTATTGCTGTTCAACCTGCCAGTTCAGTGCCTGACCTTACAAGAGTGCTAATTCTACTAGTGGAACAGCCTGGCGTTGTTGTCAAGGTCAGAAGCAATACTGATGGATGCTTCGAACATGTGGGCAGTGGTTTTAAGGTTATGCTATAAGAACTCTTGCCTATTCTTTCTTTTCTCCTCTGCATTCTCCTCTATATTCTATATGGCTTTGAAAGGAAAGAAATATTGATTCCCTCCCTCCTCCCGCTCCCCAGGTTTCACATCCTGCAGATATGTGCCTTTTACAGTTAATGCAATTCTAATTTGAACCTGGAAAATTTATGGTGCCTTGTTTGGATCAATATAATCTTACTCAAGAGTTCATGGGCAAGGCAGTATCCAAAATGAGGGACAGAACAACGTTTTTCATTAGGGGCAAGTCACAGTCTGTATGAGCAAATCTTCACCCCACAGGCAGCGTCTGATTATGATGCACTCAGTTATAGGTTCTTTTATTTACAAAGATTTTTCTCCTCCCACCCACCCCAGTGGTTTTACAAGGATTTAGGGCCCATTCCTACTACAAAATCTTGGGGGTTTGTTCTTTAGGGAGGAGCACTTAGAATTTTCAGCCAGAGTGCTCCAGTGCTGCACCAAATGACAAACCATAGACCTAAAATGGAATAATAGTGTTATAAGTATGTATTGAGGAAACCTCTTTTATTTATAAAGAACATTCACAGGAAAAGTGGATCGCCTTTGGTCTTCCAGATATTTTGGACTTCAATCCATCAGCCCACTAACAGTGGTAAAGGATAATGGGAATTGTTGTCCAGAAACATTTGGAGGGTCAAAATTCACACAGTATGAACTGTGTGAATTGTTTTGGAAAGAATGAATGTGGGAAGCAGGGCAATGGTTGCTGAATAATGACTTATGATGTGTAAAAAAAGGATGAAATAAGATGTTTTTAAAATGCTCTGCTTGTGGGCTTGTTGGGGCAGCATGCTTTGGGGGCAATGTAGGATATGTAGTACTAGACTAGAGACATTACTGGTCTGAGTCAGTAATATTCTTTCCCATTCTTTTCATACCCTTCAATATTTCACAGACGAAAACTGTGACCAAGCAATATCAGAGTGTGGTCATCATGATGGCAAAACTTAAGAATGAGGAAGAACAGTGTCTAGGAGAAGCTGCATCAGTTTGCTTTTGCCAGAGTTTACAGAGAAGAGTATTCCCTCCTCTCTCCTCTTTCCCTTCTGAGCAGTGTTGCCAATTTCTGGGGAATTCCCAGAATATGGAGAATTTAATTAATTTCTTTCCGAGGATTTTGACTGAATATTCTGGTAAATATTGGGAAATTCCAGGGATTGGGGATTTTGGTAAAACATTCTGGGGATATATCTTTGAGGCTTCTTGGCAACACTGCTTCTGAGTTAAGTGAGTGCAAACAACTTTTGCAGTTTGAACACAGTTTGCAGCAATGGAAGTAATCAGATAATAAAGTGGGGAGAGGAGAGAGAAACAGGAGCATTTTAAAAGCACTTGAGAAAGTAGGTTGACAGAGAATTAATTGGGACTGTCCCTGTCCAATCAGTGGGAGGTGTGTCATTTTTGAAAACCTAAAATGCTTTTATCTCTAGCCATTGGTTTGTCTTCCTTTTGTGTTCAGAACTTTAGCCTATAAACTCTCCATCTTCCTTTCCAATTTGTTTTGAAAACTGAGGCTGAATCAAGTTCATCTTCATGTTCAGTGGGCCCTTGATATCTGCTGGAGTGTGGTTCTAGCCCCTTTCCCTGTGGGTATTAAAATCTGTGAATGTTCAAGCCCAAGATAGACAGTGGGGTAGTAAAATGGTGTCCCTTAGAAAAAATGGTAAAATCAAGGTTTGTTTTTTGGAATTTATATATATTTTTAAACATTTCCACACTGTGGTTGCTTGATGCATGGATAAAGAATCTGTAGATACAGAGGGCCGACTGTATTCTTCATCTTGTCCTGAGAACATGATTTCTTACTACAGACAGTGCTTTTGTTTCATAATCTATTAGCCAGTGTCTCCTTTTATCTTTGTTCCATTTAACAACACTATGTACCTCAACAGTATCTTGCTTTTACCATTATTTTATTAGCCAGTAGCCATTTATCCCTTTTGTAATTTGAGACATTTTGTATTTAATATGAATGACAATATCCTCTGGAATAACAATTATAGGAATTAAAACAACTGTTTCTGTGCCATGTACAAGATAAACACAGCTGTGACATATTCTTTACATCGCTGGCTTCTTGCTTCTTGTTTGCAGAGGGCATTTTAACAGTATACCCAGTGTTCTGCTACTTGGAATTCATTAGTAAAAAGACTGGTTTGTAATCAGAAGAAGTAGGTTCTGGATAATTCAGATATATATTTGATTTATGATCGCATAAGTGGAGTTGCACAAGTGTAACCATTCGACATGAGTCTAAATCCTATTGTTAGTCTCACCTAGAATACAGCCATTGAATCAATTGTATTTACATGTGCTGACCCCCTGCTTCAGTAGTAGCAGTGTGTGTCACATGAGCAATATATATATACAGTAGAGGTGGAAAGAAATCTTTTCATTCTCAGTGGGAAGGGTATTTTGATCCATTCAGACTACCCAGAAAATTTTTAAACTGGCACAATATTTTTTCACATTTCTGGACTCTTTACACAAATAAATAAACAAATATATAAGTATCACCTGAGCCAATAACCAGTTTATGAATGGAAAACAACAGTTTTGCAAAGAAAACAGTGTATTTTGTGGGAAGTACATTGTTTTCTGCAGAACATCCCCCCCATCTAAGGATTTTTTTTTAAAAACACACACAAAAGCCATGTTGTTGTATGAAAAATATTGAAAAACATGCACAAATCCTCTCATAATATTGCCCATTGAGGAAAGAACTTCACAATTATTCATATTATAATATGATAAGTAAACAAGTGACAATATACATCCCTACTAGTGAAACACTGTGCTTATCAGAAAGTATGGCCTCAGCTTACTCTCTACCTACTTGTTTGATTGTCCACTCAGTGACTTTCTGTGACAGAGAAAGCAAAGGAGTCCAGCAATAAGTGAGCATTGCCATAGCAAACATCTTAATGGAGACAGCTGGTGGGAAAAGTTGGGGGAGGGTCTCCTACCTCCCTTCATTGGCTCCCTGAAGTAACTACCAGACCGGCTTCAGCTACCACCACCTTCTAAAGCACCACACAAGCTACATGTAGGGGGGAAATAATGTAATATCCCATTTCTAAAACAACTCAAGTGCAGAGACAATTTCTGCTCGCATTAAATTACAGACCTGCACGAATCAACTCTTTCAACTGAGGAGCTGCATACTCAGTCTGCATTCACTGTCTGCAAATGCCATAAGTTAAACAAAAACAAGAGCAAATGCATGTGCACTGTCTACTGATTTGACAGTCAGAGACCATAAAGCACAGAAGCTGCTTGTGCAGTGCAGAAGCTACACTGGAACAAGGTCAGCCAAGAAAGCCTGGACGATCTCTTTTCAGCTAGCACATCTGAACAGTCATAGGAAAAAAAAGAGGACTTGAAAAGTGACTCCCTAATGTGTCACAGTGCTTTAAGATCATAGTAGCATAGATTTGTAGATGCAAGGAAATCTTTCATCTCCATACTCACCTGCCAGGGACAGTATTGAAGATCTCCCTCTGTTTCCTTGCTCACCTTTCTCGTTGTGGCTGTCAAGAACAAATCATATCAAAAGAGGAATGTTGTGCTGTATGGGGTGGTGGAGGAAGGACAGGTAAGGTGAGTTAAGTGATTAAGAGCACAAGCTGAACTATCTAGTATCTAGGGGAAATTTTTTCACATTTTGTTTTTATGTATTAAAATGAGTGGAGAGCCAGCATGGTGTATTGGTTTGAACGTTGGAGAGAATGCATGTGCTCCAGTCACTGAAGTTAACATAAAGACAACACAATGTTAATAGAGGGGAGAATGTGGAGAGAAAAGTACAAACAATAAAACAAACGAGACACTCCAATGGGGCGGGGAGGAAGAGGAAGAGAGAGTACCCTAAGCTAACCCCTCATCAGTACTGTCATGGCTGAATATTTCTTGAAGTAGAAAAACATGGAGAGACAAACCAGGCTTGCCAGACCCAACCATTCCCACCCACCACACACTCCTCCTCCTCCCAACTCCTCACTGATGCTGCAGTGGAGCACAATCCACATACACGTTTGAATATTCAGATTTTCCACTCAAATCCAAAGTAAATTGCCACTTTCCCCTCTATGGATTAAAGTCCCAACGGCACTGAAAAGGCCTGGATTCTGCCCAAATAACCACATGTCATCTGGACTGCTCCCAGTAAAAATGAGATGAGACTTTCATTTAGCCCATGTAGCCAAGCCCATAATGTCCATTGCGTATTGGGAGATATCCATCCATCTCCATTGCTTTGTCTCCTGATGTGACCCTCCAAAAACTCACCTTGTAAACAGTGCAACCTCCAAATGCAACCATTTCCAAGTTGTTGGAGAGAGGGGGATGAGCAGTGATGAATCCATCTATTTACCTAGCTGGGCGCCCTCCAACTGCCTATCTACAGAGACCTTCAGGGACCCTTGGGACATCCGTATTGATGTCCTCCTTGTAGCACATCCAGCTAAAGGAAAATTTGGTGCTGGAATTGTTGGCGATACATGGAGCACTTAAGACATTTATTAATTCAGCTATAAGCCAGTTGCCTGTGTCAGTCAGTCCTTTTTATTATAGCCGTGGGAGGAAAGTCTAACATATTTGGGGATCAAGAAACCTAGAACATATTCAGAACGGCCGGAGGGAGAGAAGGCATTTAACATACTTCTAGAAGCACTTAGTTTTTTGGTTTTTTTTTTTTTACTCTTTTTCATATATTCTAAGGGTGTGCTCTGCTGTTAATACAGTTAATCCTGAATTGTGTCAAACCGCAGTATGTGTGTACTCTTGGAAATTAAAATGGACAATCCCTTGTGTGGCCTTTAATTAAAACAAAGACACATTTTCTCTGCTTAGATTTTGCTTTAAGGGCTATAGAAATAAACAACGCAACTGTGAATGCTACAATTGGTTTATTTTGATGTGAAATAGATTAAGTGATATTAACTTCCAACAGACTTGACTTTTTCTGCGGCAATTTTGCCCAATAATTATTAACAGCTTAATTGTCTCCAAATTAATTTCAGTATGTCAGCATCTGAAGCTCAGTTCTAAAAGCCTAGTCTTACTGTGGTAATGTAACAAACACATTGTGGCGGCAACCACAGCGCAGAAATAATGCAGGCTGATACCACTTTAACTGTCATGGCTCAATGCTATGGAATTCTGGGATTTGTTATTTTGTGAGAATTTAACCTTCTCTGGTGCCACAACAACTACAGATCCCAGAATCCCACAGTACTGAATCATGGCAGTTAAAGTGGTGCCAACCTGGATTATTTCTGCAGTTCAGAAGCAGCCAGGGACGTAGCCAAGGGGGGGGGGTCTTGGGGTCCAGACCCCCCCTTCCGTTAGAAAAATGAATGATGCGTGCTGCTGCGCCACCGCACCCAAGCCCCGATATAATGGTGGCACTTAGTCTGGACCCCTCCCTTCCTAAAATCCTGGCTACGTCCCTGAAGCAGCCATGATCATATAAAGTGCATTTCTAGAGATCACAGTGCTTGACTCCTCTTGTCTCCCTTGGTACATTATTGTCTAGGTATTCTTCTTCTTAGCTTCAGGCTATCAGTAATTCTCCTGTCAGCCTGTGAATCTTATATAGAAATTAATGGCTGCATCTGTTTATACAGATGCAAACTTTACATAGCTGTGCATGAGAGCTGAACAGGTTTTTGGTGTGTGCTCAAGGACTTAACAAATATACTCCCAGAAGAGATTTTGGTTTCTCCAAATTACATTCTTTTACATCTTAAAGGTATTTATTAATAGCTTTTCTGCCCATCAGGCTCTCAAAGTACTCCATAAGAAAATATATTTAAAATTATTTTCTAGCAGATGAAAAATAATGTTAAAGCCACTTTTAAAAGCAAACTTTGCAGATGGCTGTCAAATATCTGGAATTTTTCTGTTCTAGTACAGGATTTATTGCCTTATCTGATTAAATGATACTGAAATAATTTCAAGTATCATAAAGCAAGCCATGTGAAAGTCAACATTTGCCACACTTCAGTGACCCCAGCCACCTGAACTAAACATATGATATATGACATTTCATGTATTATGGACCATTCATTTTTAGTTATACGCAGCGGAGTTAACTCTACAATAGATTTTAAATGTGTCTTTTCTATATATTGCACAGAACCCTTGTGTTACTATGTATCACTATGCTGGTAACAGAAATATAGTTCACTGTCAGGGTGATATTGGTATCTGAAATAAATTTATTTGCTTTAATCCAGTTATTACAGTGGTTTTGCTGGAACTTTCTGTGGTCCTTATAGTTTTAATTTGAGAATGCTGTTCTCTGTTTTTACCACAATTTGAAGGTCTATTAAAGATCTTTTATTTCACTTGAAGGTAACTGTCCCATAACTGTAGATGACAATTGTTCTGTACTGTCATTGTATAAAATGCTGCTGTAGCTAATTCACCATCTGGTGCCAGCCTTCTAGTATTCTGTCTGTCTAGGTAACCCTTGGATGGATGGCATTCATTCCATCACCACTACAGCCATATTCAAAGATTAACTGACTTGATAGAACCTGCAAGACTTACACTGCTGACATAGGCATGGTACAGAGTGCCAAAAAGTGGTGCTGGGGAGGTGTCTCTCCATGCTCCACAGCAGCACTTCAGCAACCAAACTGCATGACACTGCTGCGCAGCAAGAAAGAAGCACCTGGAAGCGGCTCCTTTTTGCGGCACAATTGCGCCGCCGCAAACCACCTAGATGGTGTGATGGCGTCGCAGCTGTGCAGCGTTATTTGGATGCTGTGCTGCTGCGACATCATAGCTGTGCGTTCCGTGTGGATGGTGCTGCACAGCTGCGAAGTCCTCGTCACATGCTAGGCTTGCAGGGCGTGTGCAGGCGCTGACCCAAGACAACCCTAGCACGTTGCCATGACGCTGCAAAGGGCCCATCTGTCCAGGGCCATAAGAGTCATTACTTGCCACAAAGAGCTGCCAGGCCTTGTGGAGATCTGTGAGATTTCATTTTTGGAATAATATATTTCATTTAATGAAAACCATTCTGAGAGCTTTTCAAAAGCCTCATGGTGGGATATGCCTCAATTGGCTACTAAATCATACTCATCTCATCTAAGGCTGCCAGAGGAAATAAGGGCCAGGGATCAGCATGATGAATAGTATCTGCTAAAATTCCCAGTTGTACACAATTACTAAAGGTATAGGGGTTCTCTCCCTTATTTCACCTGGGGAACCTTGGAACAATGGATGCAAGCTACAGGAAAAAATATTCCACCTAAACACTAGGAGGAACATCCTGATAGTAAGTGCTGTTCAACAGAGGAAAACACTTCCTCAGAGAATGATGGAATCTCCTTTGGAGGCCTTTAAACAGAGGCTGGATGGCCATCTATTGGGGATGCTTTGATTGAGAGTTCCTGCATGGCAGGGGGTTGGACTGGATGGCCCTTGTGGTCTCTTCCAACTCTACGATTCTATGAAAACTGGAGCTGACTCTTACACCTTTAATGGTTGTGTAGAAGAGAGAATTTCAGCAGCTGTTGTTTATCATGTAACCTGGTAGCAAGCAACACCTATTGAAATTCCCTCTTCTACACAACCATTAAAGATACAGAAGTCATCTCCAGTTTTCAGCCTCGCAGCCCTTTACAAAAACACACATCTTTTTTGTTCTACGGTCCCATTTAATCCATTCTGGTAAACTGAGCCAGTCCTACTCAGAGAGGGGTGACTATCTCCACTGGCTGAATTTCAGTGGCAAGAAAGGAGTCTGACTTATATTTCATTTATTGATTTATTTTTATTGACAGATTCTGTGGGGTTTTCTGCCTCACATGGTCAAACATGACTGGCCTTGAGTTCTGTGAATCTTGAATTGTGTATATTTGCTCATGGGATTATGCTCCTTTTGTTCATGCAACAAAATAGCTTGGACCATCCCTGGTAGTAAGTTGCATTCATCCCAAGAACAAGGCAGATTTAAATCCTAGATGTGGTTTTAAGGTTTATTATATTACAACAGGAAAACCAGGCCTGGATTTACAGCTGTGTTTGCAGAACTGGCACCTTTATACATATTTTAGCAGACAACCTAATTAGCCACATATACTGCTGTGCTGCATAAGCATTGGCATTGTGTGTTTGAAAAATAGAAGCTCTTGCAATGTAATTTGCAAGGTAAGGTAGATAATATCATCTGTGCTGTACATTTACATTGCTACAGATTGGTTTTCCAATATGTATTTCATAACGTTTAGGAGTTAGAAACAATGTCCTCAGAAGTAAATCCAAATCACCTCATCCATAATGCTTTTAGCCAAAACATTGTGCTGAGCAATACAGACACTTGCAAAATGCTGCTTGATGAGCTACTTCCAATTCCTCTTTGTCTACTATTGTATAATGAACCCATGCATACAAAGTATTATGGCTTGTGGATTTTCTGTTTGTTGGGGAGAGGGAATCATGCTGGTAATTATGGCAATTAATTAACATGTAATTAATTAATAAAAAACAGAAGTCAATGCTGACTTTTTTCTTGCTTATATTTAAGCCTCTTTTTAAGTGCACTGAAGGACAAATAATATTTATCATTTCCTTCACTGTCATGTTTATTTATAGCCACTTCTAAAACCAAAGCAGTGTTAGAACCTACACTACCAGTTTCTTTACCCTATATAGTTCTGGTGACACGGAAAACACAGGATTATATTGATTCATTTCTATATGAAAGGAGTGTAGTGAATCTGATAGCTGTGTTTTTCTAATAACAGAAACTAAGGCCTGTTACAGACTGCCAAAATAAAGCTGCTTCGGATCTCTTTGGAGGTATACTATTTAAATGATGCATGGGTCCTAAGAGTCCAGCGGTCGTGCCAAAGCCACACTCCATTTCTAAGCACTGGAGTGCAGCTTTTGGTGCAACTTCCGGATTCTTTGGACGCATGCATCATTTAAATAGCATACCTCCAAAGAGACCCGAAGCAGCTTTATTTTGGCAGTCTGTAACAGGCCACAATAATGATAATTTTTGAAAGACTAAAACTACAATCATATGCATAATTTATGTGCATGTGTCTTCAAGTCACCTGTTGACTTATGGCTACCCCAAGAATTTCATAGGGAGTAGACTCCATTTAATTCAGTGGAACTTGCTTCTGAATAAACATTCCTAAGGTCAGCATAGAAAATGTGTGACCCTCCTGATATTAATTGACTACTATCCCACCCTTCCCTCTCTCCTCCTTCTCCTCTTCCTCTCATCATGATTATCACCATCCTACCTTTTCAACAGACCTCAGTTGGCTCTGCAGCATAGGACTGATGGGAGCTGCAGTTCAACAACATCTGGAGGATCACAGGTTGCCCACCACTGCTCTAAAGAAATAGTAAAGCACTCCAATAGAGACAAAGGAGCTATTTGATCAAACATACTGAGAAAATATATTTATCTCTGCAAAACATAATACTCTTTAGATTTAAAATTTCATCCAAATGTTGGACACATTCATCTAATCAACTCCTACTAAAAATCTCTAACCATTTTTAACCACTTATCTCAAATTTCAAGGCGAAAATTCAGCCTCTCTGCCCCATCTGTAGTAACAGTATATATGATGATATATTGTGTGTGTATGTGTCTTCGAACTGCCTGTTGACTTATGGTGACCCCATGAATTTCATAGGGTTTTCTTAGGCAAACAATGCTCGCCAGTTCCATCCTCTGAAATACAGCCTACAGTATCTGGTATTTGTTAGTAGTCTCGCATACAAATACTAACTAGGTCTGTCCCTGCTTAGCTTCCAAGATCAGACAGGATCTGCTGATAGATTACAGTAAACAAAACACAAATTTCTAATGTAAGGAAAATAAATCAGTGGTAAGAAACTATCAAGATTTGAAGATACCTGAGACATGCCTATGACAAATTGCTCTCTCTGAAGTGAAGCCTTTTTCTTCTGACTATAAAGACTGGTTTTGATCTTTTAGTGTGCTGTTACTGTATTGTATTCTATAGCTAGTACTTTGTTGGGGACATACTTTGGCATAACCTTTTGTCATGTCAACATATCTATTTTTAAGGTCATTGTCGAAGTGGTTTTTTCTTTCTACTTATTTATAGTACTGTTATTCCACTCTGACTGCCATGTTTCCCTCCTATGGAATATTGGGATTTTTAGTTTAAGGGAAGTACTTAAGATTGTCAGCCAAAGATCTCTAGTGCCTCATCAAACTACAAATTCAAGAATTTCATGGAATGTTTCCATGGCAGTGGGATCATTCTAGTATGATTTTCTAGTGTGAAATGGTCCAAAGAAGTATTACTCTACTCCCTCTGGCCACTGGATGTGTCCCAGTACCATCAACTGAGGCAGTATGTAGGGGCAGAAGAATGCTAGTGAAAATATATGCTCTGTCCATAATCATATCAAATCTTGGCTTATATTGTTTTAGCTGTTTCCACTGCATCTGTGACTAAATATGCTCTAAAAATACTGGTAGATAATAGTCAGTCAGTCTGATAGTGAGAGGGCAATGGTCAGCATACTGTGCTCATGACTGTGTTTGGCTGGGTTTAAGCCTCCATTTTGGTTTTGCACAATGCCCCAATATTGTATTGCACTAGGGAATTGTAAGGTGTTTATATGGCTGTTTCCACTGCCTTAGAAGCTGCAAGGCAGACATCAATATAGCGGTGGGCCCTGCTAGAGTGCCATGGTCCTGGAAGCGCCCTGAGGATATAGGCACTGAGAAGTCAAAGGCTTTCATGGCCAGCATCCATAGTTTTTTGTGAGTTTTTTGGGCTATATGACCAGCCAAACACAGTCAAACACAGTCATGAGCACAGTTTATTTCTGACACTACACCTCTTTGCATATCCTCCCATCCTGAGGCTTTGCCATCAACAACAGAACAATACACAGATTAACATGGAAATTACTCCTCCCTACTCAGGGTCACACGTGTGTGTGTATATATGTATATATACACACACACCCAACTCTCTTCCATGCCAGCATTCTCTGAAGATGCCAGCCACAGATGCTGGAGAAACATCAGGAATAAACGCTTCTAGAGCATGGCCATATGGCCAAAAAACCCACAAAAAACTATAGGCATTGACATTATGGTTGCAGGTCTTGGTTGCTTTCTCCCACATGTCTCAGTTAGGAATCACCAGGCCTAGGGAAAGTTAGTTTTTTGGACTCTAAACCCCAGAACTCTCAAGGAAGCAATGGCCTTGCTGGCTGGGGGACTCTGTAATTTCTCCAAGTGCTAGAAATGGCTGCACTTCTTGAACCATGCCATCTCTTGCTCCTAGGTCTACTGCTTTAACCACCAGCTGGTAAGCAAATGCTGTCCTTGAAAGCCTGAACCAAAGAAGGAAGCATTAGGCTCTTCCACCTAACAAACAGTTTTCTTGTTGCATAGCATAGTTTCAGGCAGCTATCTAATGTTACTTTAGGCTAGTTGGTATGCCCGTTGATATTGTCTTGTGATAGCACAACATCTTAGAAGTGAAATGGAAGTCATATTAATATGATGTAAAAGGCAGATTAAAAAAATGAATGCAAGGGGTGTGTTGTCTGATGCCCCGGGGGATGGGGAAGACTGAAACAAAGAATCTTGCCTGCGGAAAGCTCTAGAAATATTTGCTTTCCTAGAGATTCCCAAAGAGAGAAAAGTCTCCTGGGATTTAGTGGAGGAGGCAGCCTTGCTGCTCTGTCTCCGAGTTCTCAGAAACTCCTTGGATTTTTCATGCTGCTGGATGTCACCCATCCAATGTCACAATAGCCAAGAGGAGTAAGAGGCATCCCTGATAGATCTGATTTCTGAAGAATTGGTCTACCCTCTCCTTTTGAACTGCAACAGCTCCCTGAGAGGCGGCAGGTAACTATCCTTGGCTACATTGGTACAATGTCCTGACTGACGATGTATGTTGCCTAGAGTTGTCTTGGATCCAGTGCTTGTTCTGTAGGGATGTTTGTTCTGCAGGGAACTGACCAAGGTCCTGATTAGCAACTCCCTTCGATTGGTTCCTTGCCAGTTTTATCCACTTCATCATGGTGTTTTAACCACTTCCCCAATTAGACACCTTCTTCAAAGTGATTGGTATATTTGTCCTAAAATCTGGTATTTCTACAAAGCCCAGTCAATGATCCTCCCATATCACAGCTCAAGGAAATGAATTTTTGACTACAGCTCCCAGATCTCTGATACTGTCTAGGGCAGGGGTAGGCAACCTGCGGCCCGCAGGCCGGATGCGGCCCGGCAAGGCCTTGGGACCGGCCCCAGCCTGGTCCTGCTGCCAATTGCTGCTGGAGCCTTTGGCCTCTCGCGTGAGGGCGTGGGGCTTTGGCCTATCAGGAGGAGGCGGGCAAGGGGGGGCAAGCGGCGGGCAAGGGGGGCAATTGTCTATAGAAGCCTCAGAAACATGCATTTATATTAACATTTTTTAAAAAATCAGCACTTTTTTTGCGTGTCCTCCATTTATTTTTGCTGTCCTGTAAGCCTGAACCAAAGAAGGAAGCATTAGGCTCTTCCACCTACAAACGTTTTCTTGTTGCTAGCTAGTTTCAGGCAGCTACCTAATTTATTTGGCTAGTGGTGGATGCCGTGATATGTCTTGTGATAGCACACATCTTAGAAGTGAAATGGAAGTCATATTAAAGAGTAACAGGCCGTTAAAAATGAATGCAGGGTGTGTTTTGTCGGATGCCCCGGGGTGGGAAACTGCAACAAAGTCTTCCTGCGTGGGCAGGATCTAGAATATTTTGCTCCTAGAGATTCCCACGGGAAAAGTCTCCTGGGATTTAGTGGAGGAGGGCCCCTTGATGCTTGTCGCTGGGTTCCAAGAACTCCTTGGATTTTTCATGCTGCTGGATGTCACCCATCCATGTCACAAGGCCAAGAGGAGTAAGAGGCATCCCTGTAGATCTGAGTTCTGAAGATTGGTCTACCCTCTCCTTTTGACTGCCAACAGCTCCCTGAGAGGCAGGCAGGTAACTATCCTTGGCTGCATTGTACGAATGTCCTGATGACGATGTATGTTGCCTAGAGTTTGTCTTGGACCAGTGCTTGTTCGGTAGGGATGTTTGTTCTGCAGGGAACTGACCAAGGTCCTGATTAGCAACTCCCTTCGATTGGTTCCTTGGCCAGTTTATCACTTCATCATGGTGTTTTAACCACTTCCCCCAATTAGACACCTTTTCAAAGTGATTGGTAATTGTCCTAAAATCTGGTATTCTACAAAGCCCAGTCAATGAATCCGCCCATATCACAGCTCAAGGAAATGAATTTTTGACTACAGCTCCCAGATCTCTGATCTGTCTAGGGCAGGGGTAGGCAACCTGCGGCCGGGCCGGATGCGGCCCGGCAAGGCCTTGGGACCGGCCCCACCTGGTCCTGCTGCCAATTGCTGCTGGGGCCTTTGGCCTCTCGCGTGAGGCGTGGGGCTTGCCTATCAGGAGGAGGCGGGC
>NC_056523.1:287958028-287962378 GCF_019175285.1 Sceloporus undulatus
GGGGCAAGGGGGGGCAATTGTCTATAGAAGCCTCAGAAACATGCATTTATATTAACATTTTTTAAAAAATCAGCACTTTTTTTGCGTGTCCTCCATTTATTTTTTAAAAAGTGTCCTCCATTTGAGAATTTTGTCCCACATTTGTCCCGATTTATTTATTTATTTAATTGTTTAAAAATTATTTAATTTTTTATTTTTTGGCTTCGGCCCCCCCCAGTTGTCTGAGGGACAGCAACCCGGCCCCCGGCTCAAAAAGGTTGCCTACCCCTGGTCTAGGGGATCCTTGGAATTACATTCCAAAAAGTAATTCTTGCAAGCTCTTATCTTAAACACATTAATATATTAATATTAAAACATTGGTAACAATCCATTTACTCAATAATTAATATTTTATTATAAAAACAATAGCATTTACATTTCCAAATATCTCTGAAGTCCCTATGGATCCAGATGCTCATCACAAATCTGCCCAACCTACCCTCATCACAGTAATCCTACTGTGAAGTAGGATTACATGTCCTGAACTGTAGGCTTTGAGCAGGATATAAAAAACCATTAAATTAGTTCAGTGAGCTCAAGGGGACAGGTTTTTCTTGAACAAAAGCCTCTGCCTCAACTGCACATTCTAGTTCCTCTTGAAATTAAGACCAGAGACTCAAAATCAGCATGCAGTGTCATGGGATGGGTTAGAGGTAATATTGCCAGCTGCTGCTCTTTCAAAAATAAAGGTTAAGAACAGTGGACAACAGACAGACTTTGTCTGAAAGTTGCCATGAGGAAAGGACGAGTTTTGTGCCATGTATACAATACCTAGTATATTGGTTTAGGTATTGTTTTGATACCAGAACACAGATAATATAAAATTTAGATTCTAAATACTGGTAACCACTTCCAATCCATACTAAAGAATTAGATTTTTTTTTCTTTTCTTTTGCTTTGTACATAAGACAGCAGCTTGATTATTAAGATGGCATCCAGAGGTGGAGGAGGGAGAAGGAGTAAATTGACATTTATCAGTAGGCATTGTTCACCTTCTGGGCCTGGCTAATGGTGTACAAGCATTCTTGCAAGGCAGTGTTTCTAATCTTTGGAGAGATGGAGGAAGCCAAACTGCACTGTCTCTCTTTGCTGCTTATATGCACCAGCACAAATGTTTGCTGTGTTCGATTTAACAACAGCAGTCCACTACTGTTTTGGTGTATGTCAGGAGGTAATTTCAGCAAACTGTGAAATGGAAGAATACAGCCCCTGAGTGAAGTGATTTCTTTCTCTTGCTTTGTTGTAAACCAGTCATGATATGGTTTTACTAAAGTGTAATTATCACAATAATTTTATCACAACAGTTGCCAACCATTGCAATTCCCTAGAAAGCATGCTAGACCTGGAATTTGAAGGATCTACAAATATACCCATTCAGTCATAATCTTTTAGTTTACTTATCCCTTTTTTATAATACAGAGATAAGCAAAAAAAAATATTGAGATAAAACATTTTAATTGTAAAAGTACTATAGAAAATGTTTTTTTTTTTTTAGTTAGGTGTATTAGAAATATAGGAAGTTGATTTATATCAGAACAGACTATTTGTCTCTCTGATCCAATACGGTTTAATTGAAAGCTGCTTTCCTGGGTGTCAGGCAGAGATCTTCACCATCGCCTGCACCTGATCCCTTTTAACTGGAGATATTAGAGGCTGAACCTGAGACCTTCTACATGCCCTGGTCTCTTCCAAAGGAAGGGATTAATATATTTTACTATAGTGTCATTTCTGTATTATTGTGTTGTCCTTGAAAAGTGTAATAAGAACAAAATCACTACTATGCTGAGCTAGCCAGAGGCCCGTCCATCCTGTCTCTAGCTATTTTGAGTCAGAAACCATAGGAAGTTTATAAGCAAGGCTTGTCCATAGGATCTGGTAATCAAAGATATATTAGCTACAAATATGGGGTTCATTGACATTGTTAAAGCTAGTCACAGTCAACAGGCCTGTTCTTCGTGACTTTGTTTACTCTTTTTAAAATAACATCTAAAGTAATGGTCCTCATTTCTGGCATTCATTTGTAAAAGCTAATTCTGTAGTATTTTTAACAATCCCCCAAAACAGTTCTGTCCAGATATGTTGGACTCCAGACCTCATCAGCAACTCCTACAATTGGCCATATTGATGAAAACGATGGGAGTTGTATTTCATTGTATTTGGGGGATGTGAGGTTGGACAGTCTCTCCTGAATTTCACTGGATAGCTCTGAATCATAATATACTGGGGAGTAGGGGTAGTTTCAATCTCTTCATTTTCTCCATCTGTTAATAATTTTACTTCATAAACTTTTCTCTTCCTTTCCTTATTTTTTTTCCTGCCCCCTTCCATTTGTAAAATGTAAAGGCGCAGCCTTAAAATCTTTGTCTGATTTATTCTGAACCCCAGTGATGTGCCCTGTGCAGAGCTGAAGATGGGGTGGGATAACCGTTTATGCTTTGTCTTAAAAAAAAAAACCTTATTGTTTCAATCCTTTATTATTACATTATGTTGCATGAAAAGAAAATAGCAGGAACACAACAATAAATTAACAAGAAGGAATGCCTCAAGACTGATTGGGAAGAAATCTGTATCAGGTAGATAATTAAGACAATAGATCATTCCTAAGGTTGTTATGAATTACTGGGGGATGCAAAATAATATTGCTACTTTTGGAATATGCAATAATAGGCCACCAGGTTTCCTTAAATGAGTCATGTAATACCTTTTGGCTCACACAGTTAATTTCTCCACAAGTTGCCATCATTTGCTCTGTCACTCGTATAGTGAGAAATCAATCCCACCCTTGTATATATCTTTTTGGCAACCAAACGTTTGGCTACACCCCAAAATAAACCTATCAGGTCTTTATTTTTACAAGTTACATCATCTCCTTGGAATATATGTTATAAGCCTGTTATAAGCCCACCTTGGGCTTTGGATGAACACACTGATTGGTAATTTTAGAGATTTCCTCAAAAATAACTAGCAATGGTGAACATTAGGGTAGAACCAGTATGTATGAAGGTAAGAACTTATATCTTTCTTACTTCTCTAGAAAAGGGGACTCATATTTGTTGAAATATGACTTAATCTTAAAATAATATAATACCACATGTTAAGTATTTTAATTATACTTTCCTTTATAGAAGATGAAATGGAACATATAGGCCCCTTTGGCTACAATGGGGTTTTAACACTCAGATCCTATTTCCAAACTAATCTCATTCCAGAGGAGCTGCCATATGTAGCGTCAATTAATATATTTATACATTTTTGAAATCATACATAGAATCATAGAATCGTAGAGTTGGAAGAAACCACAAGGGCCATCCAGCCCAACCCCATTCTGCCATGCAGGAAATCACAATCAAAGCATCCCCAACAGATGGCCATCCAGCCTCTGCTTAAAGACCTCCAAAGAAGGAGACTCCACTACACTCCGGGGGAGTTTGTTCCACTGTCGAACAGCCTTTACTGTCAGGAAGTTCCTCCTAATGTTGAGGTGGAATCCCTTTTCCTGCAGTTTGCATCCATTGCTCTGGGTCCTAGTCTCTGGAGCAGCAGAAAACAAGCTTGCTCCCTCCTCAATATGACATCCCTTCAAATATTTAAACAGTTCTATCATATCACCTCTTAACCTTCTCTTCTGCAGGCTAAACATACCCAGCTCCCTAAGTCGTTCCTCGTAGGGCATGGTTTCCAGACCTTTCATCATTTTAGTTGCCCTCCTTTGGACACGCTCCAGTTTCTCAATGTCCTTTTTAAATTGTGGTGCCCAGAACTGGACACAATATTCCAGGTGGGGCCTGACTAGAGCAGAATATAGTGGCACTATGACTTCCCTTAATCTAGACACTATACTGCAGCCTAAAATCGCATTGGCCTTGTTAGCTGCCGCATCGCATTGTTGACTCATGTTCAACTTATGGTCTACTTGGACTTCTAGATCCCTTTCAGACAGAGTTTCATTCAGATAGGTGTCCTCCATCCTATATCTGTGTTTTTCGTTTCTCCGCCCTAAGTGCAGTACCTTACATTTCTCCATGTTGAATTTCATTTTGTTAGCTATGGCCCAGTTTTCTAGTCTGTTCAGGTCATTTTGAATCTTGATCCTGTCCTCTGGGGTATTAGCTACTCCCCCTAATTTAGTGTCATCTGCAAATTTGATAAATATGCCCCCAATTTTGTCCTCCAAGTCATTGATAAAGATGTTGAATAGCACTGGCCCCAGGACAGAGCCTTGTGGGACCCCACTGGTCACTTCTCTCCAGGATGAAAAGGAGCCATTGTTGAGCACCCTTTGGCTTCGGCCAGTCAACCAATTACAAATCC
>NC_056523.1:287962478-288025792 GCF_019175285.1 Sceloporus undulatus
GACTCATGTTCAACTTATGGTCTACTTGGACTTCTAGATCCCTTTCAGACAGAGTTTCATTCAGATAGGTGTCCTCCATCCTATATCTGTGTTTTTCGTTTCTCCGCCCTAAGTGCAGTACCTTACATTTCTCCGTGTTGAATTTCATTTTGTTAGCTATGGCCCAGTTTTCTAGTCTGTTCAGGTCATTTTGAAACTTGATTCTGTCCTCTGGGATATTGGCTACTCACCCTAATTTGGTGTCATCTGCAAATTTGATAAATATGCCCCCAATTTTGTCCTCCAAGTCATTGATAAAGATGTTGAATAGCACTGGCCCCAGGACAGAGCCTTGTGGGACCCCACTGGTCACTTCTCTCCAGGATGAAAAGGAGCCATTGTTGAGCACCCTTTGGCTTCGGCCAGTCAACCAATTACAAATCCATGTAACAGTTGCCTTCTGCAGACAATCTGCATATGTCAAGAAGAGATTCTTTTAGATAAAAACTCCCAAGTTGTGGAACTCCTTTTCAAGGGTGACTGAACTGCCCTTCTCTCTGTTGTCATTTTGCTGGAAGTCAAAGGCCTTTCTGTGCAGGCTGGCATTTGGCAACTGATTGGCCCACCTATTAAAAGGGCATTAAAAAACAAAATAATTTTTAAGAACATTGAAAACAGCATTAATTAAAATATTAATCATAACAACACCTGTATGCCGTTTTCAATGTTCTTAAAAATCCCTTTGTTTTTTAATATTATAGTCTGTTAGTTATTGTTGCTGCTGTTACATGTTTTCAAGTAATTTCTGACTCTAAGGTGACCCTATCACAGAGGCCCAAAACAGATGGGCAAAAAGCGCCAGCTTTGGGCTGCTTTAGGGTCAGATGCATGCCCCTAAAGCCAGGCAGGGAAAAGCTGGCAAAAAAAGTAGTGGCAAAAGGCTGCTCCTGCCAGTGTCCCATTCAGGACCACTGTGGTGGCCTGCTTCCAGAGAGGGCTGTCTGGTCACTGCAGTCCCATGCCGATTGGGGGCTGACCAGGGCTGGAGTAACCAGAGGCAGCTCCAAGATGATGATATGCTTCACCCCAGAGTTTTCCTAGCAAGATTTGTTCAGAGGGGCTTTGCCTTCTGAGGCTGAGAGAGTGTGATCTGCCCAAAGTCACCCATGGCTGAGTGAGGATTCAAACCCGTTCCCAGAGTCATAGTCCAATGCTGAAACTACTACACCACGTTGGATCTCATTATATCTTTAATTTCTGTTTAGTAATGTAACTTGCTGTGTTCTGATTTGTACTTTTAAAAAATCATCTTGCAAAACATCTTGGACTTCATGTCTGAGAGAAAGGCAGGATACAAATCAAAGAACAAAATAAATGAAAATATTGGAAGCTTCTTCTTAATGAGTCAAACCATTTGTACACTCCACCCAGTACTATGAACTCTGAAGTCCTTAGTATTCCCTGATGGGTTAACTTCCAAAGTCATTCAAATAAGATGACCATATCTGAGAGTATAGGGGCACATGAAAAGAATAAACAAGCTTTTTAAAACTCATAATCTGGCAAACAGCTGCAATATTTTACAGCTTATTGTTGCTTTTCAAGAAATGAGTGTGTGTGTGTGTGTGTGTGTGTGTGTGTGAGAGAGAGAGAGAGAGAGAGAGAGAGAGAGAGAGAGAGAGAGAGAGAGAAATGGAGCAGTGGCTGGCATCTCTGACAGAAGCCTTAACTTGTATGCAGAGATTACTTTTCGTGTAGCATCACTTGCTTGCAGCTTTGCTTTATCATCATGGCTGAGCTTCCAGCTGGATGGAATCCCTGAGATAAGATGCCTGCGGCGTCTAGAGGAGGGTCACATTTGGCAGCACTTGCAAAGAGTTTTAAACCTTCCAGGCTTGCTTGCTGCTGCATAATCATGCTGAAAATGTCTTCAGAGAATAAAATTGCAGGGATTGTCTTTCCCAAGCACCTGCAGAGTTCTGGGTTGTATATTAGTGTTGGAACATGTCATGTCACTGAAAAAGGCAGTAGTACAATCCATGAAGATCTGGATGTCTTTATTTACTCCCCTCCTTTGCTGGGCATTCTGTCCTTTAATTGCAGCTGCAGATTAAAATGGAAGGGGGAAGGCTTCTAGTTCATTTATCCTCTGATGGCAGCCTGTCTGTTGGGTCACAGGAACAAACATAGAAATTGAAATAGAAAGTTTGCCTCAGAACCTTTCTGCTCCCTGGGCTCAAAGGCTTTCTCAACTGCAAAGGAAAGTTTAGCAATATTTTTGCTGTTTGTGAAGGGGCTTTGAAGAGGAGACAGACAACACAAAGTTGATGAAAGTCCTCCAAATTGCATTGAATTTCCTTTGTAATACGCATCTGAGAAGACAGAGCTATAGTATTATGGATGACAGCGTTACTATAGAGACAGAGCTATATAGGTGAACAATGTTTTACAGCACGCAGCAGTTTGCAGGAGTAAATTCTGTGAAATCTGTGTTCTGTGAGACAGCTTTATAATTGGTAGGGAAAAGCTGAAAGGAACATATTTCCAGTGGTTCAAGGTCTCCACTGGTTTTCCCTTCTACTGCTTCATCTTCAAGGAGCTGCTATAATCTATAAAAGCATGCATTTGCTGGGTTTTACCCACAGTCCAGCACACTCCTGTACATTGCATTTATATTTGGAAGTAAGTCTCACAGAATTCAGTGGAGGCTACTGCTTAATAATTGTGCATATATAGGATTCCATTTATTCTGTTTATATCTTGCACCTTCCCAAATGCAACCTGAGCCAGGTAAAATTCATTACCTAAATGTAACAGGTACAAGAAGAGCTCTCTTGAATTTTGCATCTGGTCTCCCCATCCAGTATTTGCTTCATGAAGAAAATTTAGTTGCTGTTGTGTGCTTTCAAGCCATTTCCAACATATGGCAATCCTAAGGTGACCCTATCACAGGGTTTTCTAAGGCTGATAGTATGTGACTCAAGTCATCCAAGGTCAGCCAGTGGTTTCCATGGCTGAGCAAGGAATTGAACTCTGGTCTCCAAGGTGATCAAACTACTACACCATGCTGGCTCTCCAAAACCAAATTGATACAGTAATTTTCACAAATGAATACCATGCTCCTAAACCTGTGCAAAAACCAATCATCAAGATGCTTCATAGTCTCATGTTTTCAGACTGAACAATTGGTGTCTGTTTTATTTTATTCTATACAAATTCTTATGCTGGTATCAACTGCTTAGCTTCCACACCCACCCGTTGTAATATAAACAATAATATAAACAAGTTATATTTTCAGTTCTTCATTAGCAAACTTTTCCTTACACTGTTTTACTCTGGTTAGAAAGAAAATACAGGTTGCGTCTCCCTTATCTGAAATTCTTAGGACCAGCAGTGTTTTGCATTTCTGAGTTTTTCAGATTTTGGAATATTTGCTTGTACATTATGAGATATCTTGAAGATGACATCCAAGTCTAAATATGTAATTCATTTATTCTTTGTATACACTTTATACATATAGCCTGAAAGTAATTTTATACACAATATTGTTAATAATTTTAGGCATGAAACAAAGTTTGTACACACTGAACCATCAAAAAGCAAAGGTATCACTATCTCAGTGACCCATGTGGACAATTTTTAATTTTGGAATATTTTGGATTTTGGAATTCCAGATAAGGGAGACTCAACCTGTACCTTCCACTAGTCATTCTATAGGTATAGCCATGAAATATTAAGAATTATAACTGGTGATTATCCAACCACAATTATGTCCATTATGTATATAGAGCAGGGGTAGGCAGTTGTACAATGGGTGGGAGCCATTTCTCCCTGCCTCCATCTGGAGGTCACACAGCTGTTTGTGGCACATCTCAAAGTGATGTCATGTCATTTGTTCCAGGAAGCAACCAAGATATGGGCAATTTCCACCTTTTGGAGGGGTTGAAGTACTGGAGGGCAAGGGAATCAACCTTATATGTTTCTGTGGGAGCTCAGTTTGTTGTATTTAAAAACAAATTGGGGGACTGGGAGCTGAAAAATGTGCCCTTGTGGTTTGCATGTGGCCTGTAGGCCACACATTCTAGAAAAAAAAAACACATGAATATAAAACCAATGAATCCGATAATATGGGCTGCAGTCTACCAAAGCTGATGTTACAATGAACCTCTTAGTCTTAAATATGCCCCAGGAATCTCTGGTGTTTTACTTTCTTAATGATCTTGGTTTTACATTCTTATTGTGGCTTCCCCCTGCCAATAAAATTAAAATCCATGAGAAGAATACTCCCACAAATACAGTCATTTATTTTGTTTTATTATTTGTTCTAAGTCTATAATATATGTCCTAAAAGATGCTTTGAAAAGAAAGGACATTTCAAAGCATATTATAATATTCTAATTGTACTAGTTTTTAAACTGCTTTTTAATATTTTTAATTGTTTGCTTTAAACCATTTTTAAGCATTTTTAATAGTTTAATTCTCTTCCCAGCCTCTTTTTTTGGGATATATTTTAATAATATTGTACTTGTTTTAATTTATAGGACACCTTGAGCTCTGGTTTTGGTAAAGAGGCAAGGTATAAATAAAGTTAACAATAATTCTTATTATTCAATTATATCCTTTTCTGTCTTTTTCTTTCTAGGGATAAATTCTAGGAGGTGAGTCAAAAAGATAAACATTAAACAAAGATTTATTTGTTTGTAAGAAAAGTAAATAACAGACTAGTGTATGCTGTTAATTTATACTTCACATTTATAACTAAGGTATTTACTCATTTACGGTAGGCTGCAATCATATGCCCATTTACCTAGGATTAAATCACAATGAATACAGTGAATGTTTCTTCTGAGTAGACATAAGTAGAATTATACTGTAAATCCAATACATCCAAGGTACAATTCAGAGAGAATAAGGCACATTCCCATTGAAATCAATGATGTATAACCATAAATTTGCATGTCAGTCTCATTAATTTTGTTGGAACTTATTTATCTGTGGGCAGCACTCCTTCAATGTATTCTTTTGATATGAGCCTGACAATGAGTAATTATTCTCACGAGAACAATGGCGAAATTCTTGTTGCAAACATTTAGTAAAAGTGAATTGATCAATCAAAAATTAAGATTATTTTGAGATGTATTTGGCCAAGTATATAAGTATTAAGCAAAATGTAGCTAATGAAACTTGCTGCAGATTACCTCCTGATTTTGTATGACTTAATAATTCTAACAATTCTCTTGCTTTTTTTTTTAACATAATATGTACAGATGCAATATGCAATATCTGAAGTATTATTGGTCATGGAATCATTATATCTGAGTTAATTATCTTTCTGCCTCCTGGCAGTTTGTCATCTATAACAAACAATAAATCATAGTTAATTCTAAGGCTGATTTTCTTATATGAGAGAGTTTTGAAGATATATTTAACCTTTAAGATACGGTTAGTGGCTGAATATAATTAGTGAAATGTTTAAACACTAATGAGCACCTTGGGTTCATTCATCCATTATATAGATTTATCAGTCAAGAATTTGCAGAGTGGAAACCAGATCATCACTACCCACTACTCAGACTTCACATGTGTAGAGTGTTGCCATCACAGCTGATACACTGTAGAGCATGAAGGGATTCTTCTGACACCGCTCTCTTTTTATTCTGGTATACTTCGCAAACCAAGTGGGTAGATACAGGAAACTGGATAGGAAGAAAAATAATACACCACTCTGTAAATGAAACATCGCTGCTATTTTAAACATGGTGTTGTCATATGAATTTGTATTGGCGAAAGACTCATATCATACATTATAAACTTAAGGGGTTGCATTCAACAACAACTTTTCATTAATGAAAAGCACTTGATTTGTGCCAGTCTTACATACCTCTTTATCACCCTACTTCAGCCTTCTAAGGCATTCTCCTTAGTTTGGTGTATGTTTTGGAAGGTTTCCAATCGTTAGAAATAGCTTGGCGTAGTGTGGAGCTTTGAAAAGTTGCTGGTTTGGAGTACAACTCCTAGAATGGTCTAGTGAGTAGGACCATTGGCCAATATGGCTGCGGGATTCTGGACATTATAGTCTAAAAAATAACATCCCCCAGTTTTGCGGTGTTGGTGATGGGGTGCAAAACTTGAGTACTCCACCTTGCATGGGCAGATGTGCAAAGCTGCATTGGATAAAACCCAAGACCTTCAGCTGCATAGGGATTTATAAATGTGAAATACAAAACTCTACCACCACTCTTTGTATCAAAGAGAAATACATGTACCTTTATCATGGGAAAAGACATAGCTTTGTGATTGAACATAGCCTTTGCAAAGCAATTTTATGATACATTAAATATGCATCTTTTCATATTTCTTTAGCAAGAATTATAATGTTATTCCCCATTTGATTCATCTTCCACTTCACAGCTGAAAGTTGTTGTCAGCTTCCTTTCAGGCTAATGCTGGCAATAATCTTCTTGGGGCTTGGCTTGTAAATCCTCTTGCCTTGAGGCTGCTGTTGCTTTGAGATGGTACAAAAAGGCTGAGCAAGGTCACAAGGTTACTGCTACATCTCAGAAGGGAGAAATCACCCTTTGTGGTGACTATATTGCAGAGTTTGTTCAGGTTTCAGTTATGCAGAATATAATTTTCAAGACTATATATGAACACAGAGCACTGATTTGGTGAGAATCATGGGGCTGGCTTAAGAATTGATATGAAGACATTGCTCAGCCTTACAACTTTAATTGTTAACTGTCTTTGAATTGATATTGACTCATGGTGACCCTGTGTATGAGAAATCTCCAAAATTCCCTTTCCTCAACTGCTCTGCTCAGGTGCTGCAGTCAGGCCCATTGCTTCCTTGATGGAGTTTAACCATCTGGCATGTGGTCTTCTACTACCCTCTACCATCTTTTCTAATGAATCATGACTTCTTATGATGTGTTCAAAGTGTGATAGTCTCAGTTTAGTCATCCTGGCTTCCAGAGAGAGTTTGGGGTTGATTTGTTATAGAATTTATTTATATTTTTGGCTGTCCACAGTATCCTCAATGCTCTTCTTCAGCACCAAATCTCAAATGAATTGATTTTCTTTCTCTTGCTTTTCTTCACTTGTCTCACATCTGTACATGGTGTTGTGGAAAATGATGGCTTTGACAATTCTCACTTTAGTGTTCAGAGTTATATTTTTGCACTTTAGGATTTTTAGTTCTTTCGTTGCTGCCCTTTCCAAACCTCCTTCTGATTTCTTGACTGCAGTCTCCACACAGGTCAATATTTGATCTAAGGTATGGGAACTCTTGGACTATTTCAATTTTCTTGTTATCCAGGGTGAATTCTTGTAAATCTTGCGTGGTTATTATTTTTGTTTTCTTGATGTTTGGCATTAAGCCTACCTTGACACTTTCATCCTTCACCTTCTTCAGTATTTGCTCCTTGTTGGTTTCTGCTAGTAGTATTATGTTGTCAGCTTATCTTAGGTTGTTAAGGTTTCTTCCCCCAATCTTCACACCTCTGTCTCTGAATCTAAGCCTGCTGTGTGTATGGTGTTTTCTGCATACAAGTTGAATAAATAGGGTGATAAGTATGCAGCCTTGCCTTGATCTCTTTGCAAACTGGGAACCGTTCTGTTTCTCCATATTCTGTTCCAATGGCGGCTTCTTGTTCTGAGTACATGTTATGCATCAGGACTATCAAGTGTTGCAACACTCCCTTTTCTTTAAGGGCAGGTCATAGCCTTTCATGATCTGTGCAGTTGAAGGCTTGGCTGTAGTTGATAGAGCACATGCACATTTTCTTCTGTAATTCCCTGGTGCACTCCATTATTCAATGTATCTTTGCAATGCGTTCCCTAGTGCTTCTTCCTTTCCTGAATCCAGCTTGCCCCTCTGGAATTTCTCACTCCGTACATGATAGAACTCTACGCCAGTACTGGAATCTGGACAGAGTGCTTTCAGTGAGATAACTATCTGTGTATTATTACAATGAGTTCTGGTATGTTTGTTCTATTTTCTCCCAGCTTAATATCTGATAGCCTGTACCCATTCCTGGATGGCATTTGGAAAGAAGTGAAAAATGCCACAGGTGCTACCACAGATAATTTATATGTCATTTGTATGTTCATTTCTCCCCACTGCTTAAGCCAGAAGGAAGGATAATTATTAATAACTTTTGTTTTATTTGGAAATGTTTTAGACTTAAATCTTCTTCTTTTCTATGTTTTTTCTAAGCTGGCTTACAAAGATTTTTAAAAAACATACTGTTGGCCCTCCATATCAATGAATTCTGCATCCATGGAGTCAACCATCCATGGCTTGAAAATAGAAATTCAAAAAGCAAAAGGATTTAGACCTCAGAAAAGGGTAGAATTTCAAATTCCTCTCTCTTCACCTTATTGTATACTGCATTTCATTTTCTTTTCTGTCTCAGTGTCTCCATCCAGTCTCCTGTTAGAAAGCAACATCACTTTTCCTTTGCTTCAGTCAGAAATTGGGCTCAGAGTGTATTTGGTTGCTCAGTTGTGATTGCATTGAGTACAGATTACTCACTGATTAAAAACAACTACTTAGTGTGGCTGCAGTTACTCTAATACTTTAACTCAGTGCTTCTCCTGTGGTGGACTGGCATTTTTCCTGATGCGTTAAGAACTGGTACCATATTTGTGTGCTTTGGCTAAAACGGTTCCTTTCTTTGCTAGACACTCACAGTGAACCAGCAGCCAATGGCTCACAGACCTATAGCTGGTCCATGGACTACCACTTTGAGTAGCATTGCTCTAGCCCACTCTCAGATGATCCATTTCTTCCTAATTCTTGACATCAGTTATATTTAATGAGCTGAAATTAAGGTAACTCAATCAAATATACAAATACAGTGTTGGAGAAAAGCCTAGTGCTACATATGTAGTAATTTCCTTCTCCATGCCTTCTCATGACTTCCCATAAAACATGTCATCTTTACCTACTTCCCAAGAGGACTGTAAATTTCACTTTGCAAAAGCCTGCATTTATTGTTGCAAAGAAAAATTATTAATCTGTAAGATTCTGGGTTTCAGAAAGCCCAAATGACTTCCATCATTTTGGAAGGTGGGGTGCTTTCACACTACACAATTATAGCAGCCTGATAAAACTTTAATTGTCTTGGCTATTAGTTAGTCTGATGTGGCAATGGATCTCACTGGCTATAATTGTATAGTGCGGAAAGGCCCAAAACAAATCCAGTAGTTAGAGGATGCTGGAAAAAAAATGATTTTTTTTTGGGGGGGGGACAGAGGGAGAATGAGAGAATGGAAATGTAGACTCCTGAAAAAGGGTCCAGCTGTCTGGTAGGAAATTTGGAAAAGAGTACCACACACTGTAACATTTTGTTGGAAGTCTCACTTGGTTCCAAAAAGCAAGCACCATATAAACAATAGGTTGGATCCAGATTAAGAGCCAAAGTGAACACTACGTTAAAGAGGTAGCTAAATTTTCCTTCCCTTTACTCTAGAACAGCCGTTCTTAACCTTTTTACCCTGGAGGAACCCTTGAAATAATGTTTCAATGTCTCAAGGAATCACTGCATGAAAATTTTATCTACAAATCAAATGATGTTTTTGTTTTCCCCATTGCAATCTTTCACAGAACTTGTAGCAACCTATTTCAGAAACCTAGATGAGTTCTGTTCTACAGAAAACATAAGGATGGGGATATGAATCTGGACTTTAGAATGAGGTTAAGGGGTCTTTTACTCTTTTACCTGTAAACCAAGTGCAGATCAGCTCCCCATGAGTTTGAAGCAAATAACACTCCATGAAAGCAAATAAATCTCAGGGTCCTGATTGCAACCCTGCGATTACTCTAGAGTAAAAAACAGGGAAAAGCATAGCTGCTATCTGCACCTTTAAGGTAATTCATGTTTGAGGGGTCCATGGTAGCTGACATTTAGATTTCACTGAAGTTGTTGGTAGACGTTAGTCATATTTAAATCCCACTGATTTCAAAAAGAATTAAATACATCTATCTCATTGGGGGTCCAAGCTAATACAATTATATATATAAAAAAATCTCCAGGACTTTTAAAAACAAGTCAATGCGGATTAATTTTTTTTTATAAAGGCAAAACAAACTAGGCCCAAATGTGGTAGAATTCAAAGATATAGCTGTGTTAGCTGGAAAATTAGTATGCAAAGGGATCTTATAGCACCTTTGGAATTAAGTGAAAGAAAGAAGTTGGTAGCATGAACTTTCATAGACTTGAGCCTACATCCTTAGATGCATGTCTTGGAGTAAAGAATCCAGAGACAGACCAAACGTATTCATATAGTTTACTGGGCATTCAATAAAAATTGACATTTGAACAAAATGCCTCTTGTTGATTTTATTTCAGAAGACTCTTTCTGGCCATCTCTATAGTCTGCAGTTTTTTGTGGGTTTTTCGGGCTATGTGGCTATGTTCTGGAGGAGTTTACTCCTGACGATTGTGTTATGAATAAATCAGTCCATAGCAGTACCTGGAAACTAACAGCCTGATGAGATTATTTGCATTTGGCTCTCCTTATAGCCATCAGCTCCTCCCAGTCCACTATTAATCTACAACAATTTTTCTTGATTGTGAAATCAATTTCATCATTAAACAGATGAGTACTGGGCAAAGAGACTGGAAAATGGTAACTGCAAGATGGAGCTTTAACAAAAATCAACTTTCTGTCTCACTGAATACATTAATGTAGTGAAATAATTCCTCTGGTTGGTTTCAGAAATTAGCTTTGGGACAAGCATTTGCCTGCTTTGGCATTTGGTTTGATTTCTTTAAAATGTGTGCATATATATATTATTTGCAGCTTTCAGAACATGATTAAACTAAATTACGATATGTTAGGAAACTTAATATGTGTTTATAATGTATGAGTAAACCTAATGCATATCATGCAACAGTGGGTCTTGTGTTACGTTCATAGCCATCATACTCATATATGGTGTATGGAACAAAAAGAAATATTAATGCATTCCATTTGCTTAAGTACCCAGTTTAATACAGGGACATTGTGCAAAGCCATTGCACAACAGAAGGAGAAAATGATTGCTGCTCATAAAGAAGTTTCATTGATTCAGGTATAATGGGGAATGTCAATCAGTTCTGCCACACAGCAATGACATATTGACATTCAGATAATCTATTATTATTACTATTATTATTAATTATAGTAATAACTTCTCTTGCAAAAATAAAGCAACATATATAATTTAAAAAATGTGAATTAGGACAGTGGTACTCAGACTTTTAGTTTACTGGGGGCTCCCTCCTTTACATCTACATGTGGACTTAACCACCCACTCAATGAAGTATATGAATAAATTTGTTTATTTAGTGTGTGTATTTTCATTTGAAAGTCAGCATGGCGTAGTGGTTTGAGTGTTGGACTTTAACTCTGGAGACCAGGATTCAATTCCCAGCTCAGCCATGGAAACCCACTGGGTGACCTTGGGCAAGTCACACTCTCTCCGCCTCAGAGATGGCAAACCTCCTCTGAACAAATCTTGCCAAGAAAACCCCATAATAGGTTTGCCTTAGGGTTGCCATAAGTCAGAAATGACTTGAAGGCACACAACAAAACAAACATTTTCATTTGAACATTCGTATACATTCATATTTTAATATTTTATAAGGAAATAACATCATTCAAATTAGAACCGTTTTATTTAGGCAAATTTAATATTTAACTCAATGCATGGGTAAATTTTACAGATAAAAAAAATTGGAAAGAGGAGGAGGAGAAGGGAGCTAGGCCTCCAAATCTTGTGCCCCCCTCTCACATGAGCAACCCGTGTGCCCCCAGGGGGTCCCACCCCACCATTTGAGAACCACTTCTTTCTAATTGTTTAGGTGCAATTTTTGTAATTTGAAACTACTGATTCATGTTTTGATCTCGGGAGCAGCAAAAAAACAAGTTTGCTTCATCTTCTGCATGACATCCCTTTAAATATTTTTAAATGGCTATTATATCTCCTCTCAGTCTTCTGTTCTCCAAGGCAAATCTACTCATCCCCCCAAACTGTTCCTTATAAGGCTTTTTGCCTTCTTGGTTGGCCTCCTTGGGACATGTTCCAGCTTGTCAGTATGCTTCTTGAATGGTGGTGCCCAGAACTGGACACAGTATTCCAGATGAGGTTTGAAAAGAGCTGAATGGAGTGACACTACAGGTTGAGCATCCCATATCTGGAATTCCAAACTCCAAATTACTCCAAAATCCAACACTGTCCACATGGGTGGCTGAGATAGTAACACTTTTGCTTTCTGATGGTTCAGGGTACACAAAGTTTGTTTCAGGCACAAAATTATTAAAACTATGGAGACTTGGGTCTCATCTCCAAGATAATTCATTCTGTATATGCAAATATTCCCAAATCTGATTTTTTTTTTATCAAAATCCAAAATGCTTCTGGCCCCCATCATTTTGGATAAAAGAGAATGAACCTGTACTACTTCCCTCAAATGTTGAGTCAATATGTATTTAAATACCATTAATTCCATGAATCTATTCTAGTTGGGACTAACAATAGAGTTCAGGACTATTCTATGCAAACTCTATATAATGGCTTACCAAGAACATATAACAGATGATACAAAGAACCTACAGAAGTTCCTATTTGTCACAGGTGATGGATCAGAAAGAGTATCAATTGGAAGCAAGTATTGTATGAATTCCTTTAAAACAAATGAACACCTACTGTTACCTGCTGACAAAATAGCCAGGAGTGGTGTGACCTGCACCTAGGATGAATATCTCCTTGCCTGGTGACCAAGCTGACTGTGACCAGCAGAATCCTCCCCTGATTCTTGCATCATCTGTATGAAGACATGAACAGTAATAACATCAGAGATGTTAATCTTATTGACTTCTAAGTTACACAGAATTTAACTTGGCTGTCAAACTCAGTCATACTCTAGTGAAATTGGTTAGAACTGGCACTTAGGGGGCAGAAGGATATTTTATTTCAAATGAAGCCAAGTTAATTTGATAGTTACTTGGAAGGGATAAATGCAAGCATCCAGTTTTAAAGACAGAACATTCATTTTTGACTGATCTGCTTAAGGCCGTACATCTAGTCAGTCTGAAGTCAGAGAAAACAGCTAAAGGCATAGTGTTGGCCTGTGAAGTGTGCCATCCACATTTTCAGTTGGACAAGCAATCACATCCAATAAGTCGGGTCATTCCTTCAGAATTCCTGCTTCTCTAAGTGACCTCCAGAAGTTCCTCCTCAAGGGATGAGAGTTCAGCTTTGATCACAGTGTACCTGATCCTGTACATCCCTCTTAGATAGCAGTGACTTCAGTTATTTTCAAAGACAGACTCCAACTGACATGTTTGGGCTCCGGGGGTATGTGTGGGGAGTATATTTATATAGCGTTCTATGGTAGAATTCAGCTGAGATGCCATTCTCACATAAAGAATTCCATTCAGTACTATAATTATGGGCTGGCTGGTAAACTTTTAATGCTAGGGGACTGGCTAATTTCTGGGAAGTGAAAACACTGAGTGTCTGAGGCAGGAACTGAGGATTGTTATGAGAGCAAAAAACCTGAGGGAATAACCGTGGTCATGTTATACAGAAAGGACGTGATGAGGCAAATAAGAGTTGAGCTTGAAACCTGGAGCCAGATTCCACTGTGCCTATATCAATAAATTATTCTAGTCCAAAGAACAAGCAAGTCTGTTGATACACAAAAACATAATTCTTTTCTTAAAAGACAGCTAAGTTCTGCCAACCTTTTCTTCTCGTCCATCTGTTTATCTGTTTATCCCAGCCACATCCTGCATGCCCAATATAATCATGTTCCCATGGTGGTGAGCAGAATTATAGTAAAAACAATAATAATTAAAATGGCCAAATATACAACCGTCTACCCTACCCACAAGTAACATGAATGATTGCTTATCAGGTTCGCTCCAAACAAATCATCTGTAAGGTCTAACTGAAATCAGTGTAAAAAGTAAGTTATAACTTAGTCAATCCCATTCAATTCAACTGGAAACAAGTACAATTTAGAGCTCTTCCAGATAGCGCAAATGTGGTGGGACACAGCACTATTTGTTGTGGTATTTACAGGTCTTTTAAAAATTATTATTAATCAGACAATACATGTTACAGCATGTTTTCATTTTTGTCCCCTCCTTTTCTAATGAATTTTGTTCCCATTCTAAGAGCAACTCCTAAAGGGGGAAAAAAAAGATTGATACCTTTGTTTGCCACTAGGCTTTCTCATTAGACGGTTGATCATGTCTCCCCCCCTTCACACAGAGCAGTTTTGCCCAGGTGCTTTAGGAAAGGCATATGAGGACCAGCTGCTTGCTGCTTCCCAATTTTCTTCCCATTCCAATCTATGGTTTCTCCCCCACAGAGCAGAAATGCACTCCCCCGGTATCATTTCTCCTCTTCCTCTCTGATCATTCTCTCTTTCCTCATCTGATTTAATAATTTTATTCCCCCCACCTCATCTGCCGATCTGCTTCCCTCATCCCTCCACCAGTTTCTCAATCCTCACTTCTTCCCCCTTTGATCTGACAGATTTTCTCTCCCTCCTTTCCCCTCACATCTGCTAATCTACTTCTCTCCTTATATGGGATTTACAGGTAACAGTCCTTGAACAAGGAAATTACAAAGGAAGACTGGAAATGATTGAACTGAGAGTTTGATCCACAAATTCTAATCTGTTAGCAGAGGTATGAACAAAAATAATGGTTGCATGGCATATATTAATACTTGTGCTCATAATTGCACACACACACACGGAATATCTTCAGAGGAGGAGTCGGTTTTGGTAAGCAGACGTACTGCTGTCAAATGTCACTACTCTCTGACCACTATATTTTCTGTGAAAATGACCACTATAAGTATCAGAAAGACCTGTACTTTCTTCCCTCTTGGATCTCTCATTTCACCTTAGTCACATATTTTTCTCTCCTTATTTCCATATCCCTACTTCTTTCGCTCCACCACTCTTATCACTCAGTCTTCCTCCCCATTCCCAATGCTAGAATTCCACAAACCATTGTAAACCATAACTTCTTTTTAAAAAACAGGAAGAGCATGGCCCTAGTTGCTCGCTGGCAATTTCCTGTTTCTGATTGTTGCAATATGATGTGTATGGGGCTGCCCTTGTAGGTGCCAGAAAGGCTTCAGCAATACTATATAGAAAATACAAGGCACTGATTTTGAAAGAACTGTATTGGCTGCCAATATGTTTCCAGACTGAACTGAAGCTGATGATAATGAAATTTAAAGCCCTAAAGGGCTTGGAATCTTTTCCTATATATACCCAGCCACGGATATTTGCAGCAGTGGCCATCCTGCGTTCCTCCAGTGGGGCAGTATGCTATGTGGGAGACATGGGAGATGGCTTCCTCTGCTGAGGCACCCAGATTGTGGAATGGCTTTGCCTTTAAAGCCTGATTGGCACTGACATTGTCCTCTTTCAGCACCTGGCTCCTTACCCATACCTTTTGAGCTCAGTGACTCTGGCTTTGCTATGATCTATTGGCCTGTGGATTTATGTACATGGTTCCAGCTTGTCAGATTGTTCTGAACTAGTTTAATTTAATTTGAATTGTTTACAATTGTTTAATATTATTTTATTGTCCTACGATCTGCATTTAAATAAATCCCTATTTTTTTGCCCTGTTCCATGCACTTTTCCAATGCATCCCTTTCCCTTCTCCTGCTGTTTCAAAGAGACAAAGCTCTTTTTCATAGCCGTTCCCGTATGAGTTCCAGAGTATAATTTTCTTTCTGTCTGTCTGTCCAACAGAAACATTGACTGTAATGAGGAGGTTGCAGGGTGAAGGGGCATCAGTCTGTTAGGCTGAATTACCCAGTTTGCTACAGAATCGGTAATCTAAATATGTACGTCATTTGCCTGTTGAGAGTCAGGCAGAGGGATAGCTTTGTCCCTTGAGTTTTCTTGCATTTGTGTTCTTCCATGAGTTTAAGCAATCCATCATAAGGAGACAATTTGTGTCTAGAGGGGCCTGTCACGTTGAAATGGACCTCTATAATTGGCATGTTCCTCTGATTTATTGATCATTCAGACAACATCTTTCAGAATATTCAGTATCTCGCCTCATTTGGGTATTCTGAACATTTAATTTTACAAGGCTGACTTATTCATATTTTTGGAGGAATTCATGACAATACGCTGGGTGATTCAAAAAGAATGGTGCAAAACTGAATAAGAACAGCCTTACTTTTGCACCATTATTTTTGAATCATCCTGTAATTGGTAATGGTAGCAACTGATGGCCTTCATGACAGTGGGACAGTGAATCTGCTCTGTGTTTTAGTTTGAACTTTAATGGAGCCATCAAAGGAGTGGAAGAATATCCCTCAAATAGGTTCAACACTGTAGATAGCTTCTTGAAAATTTGATTTAGAACCTAGAGTGAGTTCATTGCCTTCCTCACATGCAAGCCATCAACTGCAACTGATCAGGGCTTAGTCGATAAAATCATTTAAAAAGCGAAAGGAAAGAAAAGAAGGGATGAATGCATTATTTGACTTCCTTTCCAGTTTTATTCTGGGATTATGTGTAATCCTTAGAGTAGCTAAAATAGTGGGATGGCATAGCATATCTCTGTTTGCAGATACTGTGGGCCCTTGTTATCTGCTAGGGTTTAGTTCCAGCAACTCCCCCAGTCCTGCGTGGATATCAAAATCCGTGGATGTTCAAGTCCTATTAAATACAATGGATAATAAAATAGTGTCCCTTATATAAAATGGCAAAATCAAGGTTTGCTATTTCAAATGTATACATTTTGGAATATTTTCAAATTGGATGCTTGAATCCATGGATAAAGAATCCATGGATATGGAGGGCTGACTGTATTTATGTTGTTCTGAAGGGATAGTGGACAGCTACCACTGTGTGTCTATAGAGATTGTCATGATAAATGCCTGATCTCAATATCTAATAAATGCACCATTGCAATTTTTTTCTTATGTGTATATAATCATTTTCTCCTATTCCCTACTTGGCTCATCTTAAATTGCACTGATCTTTTCTGTGAATACTGGGTAAAGAGTGATTTCAGTGACTGTATAAGAGTGCTGAGGATAGCCAAAAGGAGAAACAAATAGATCCTAGAACATATAAATCCTGAAACCTCCTTGGAAGCCAAAATGATCAAATTGAGGCTGCTATACTTTGGCCACATAATGAGAAGGCATGGATCACTAGAAAAGATGAAACCGGTGGTCTGCAGGCACTTGTTTTCACTCCGGAGAAACACCACAGCCACCAGACGGTGCAATGTCCCTCCTGAGTTAAAAGAACCTAGTTTTTCTGTGTTCTTTTAGCGGTGCCTGGGTTATGTTGCAAGTGCACCATTGGCACACTTGTGACATAATGGATGTGCAGTGATGTGACGCTGTACGTCCCTTATGTCAAGATGGCGGCACCCATGTGGACGGGATGCTGCCATCAGGATGCTGCCATTGCATACTAGAGTTCCTAGTATGCTGCGTGGTTGCTGCATGGTCTGGAACCCTAGTATTGCTGCTGCGACACCCCTTCTGGCCCATCTGTCTCAGGCCATAGTTAGGGATGGTAGAGGGTAGGAGATAAAGGAAGACCACACACCAGGCAGGTAGACTCAGTCAGGGAGGTCACAGGCATGAATTTGCAGAACCTAAAGCAGAGCAATGAAAATCTTGGAGGTATCTCATTCAAAGGGTTAGTATGAGTTGAGGTCAATTCAAGGGCAGTTAACAACAGCAACAAATGAAAATTATGGGGTTGCCATAAGTTGGCAGACAACTTGAAGACACATATACACATACATAAATAGGATCTCTCTACAGCAGGAGTGATTGAAGGAAGATGTTGTATGAAGAATAAAACTATTACTGCAGTAATTTTTTAAAACAAAATATGTATTTAAAGGAGGAAAGACATGGATTCTTTTTAATTGCAACCAGTTCAGACAAGCCTTCAGAACTCTGGTTAACTTGCAGATATCATGCAGAAATGCAAGGAATTCATTTTACTGGAGAACCTACTCAAGGCTGAAGAGGGAGAAAGATGAAATTTCAAAGACTCTGGTATGTGACTAGTTGCCCTAGGTCTGAAGGAATGGAAAAAGCAGGAAATATTTGGACTGCACTGTAGAGAAAAAACAAACACAACCTGTTTGTGCTTCTAGAGTGAGGAAAGAAATTCTAAAGACACCCAGGGCCAAGACAAAATCATATATGGGCTCCAAGCAAGTCTTGACTGGCAAGTGTCAAACACTTCTTTTCAAAGATTGTTCCAATATCTTAAACGGTGGTTATGAGAAAATTAACATTTCAGATTGCATTATTCTAATTTTAAATTGTACAGTGGTTCTCAAACTCTAAATCTGAACATGAGCCTTGTGAGCATCTGTGTTCCAGAAAATGATAGAACCCTGAGGTAAAGTATACTTTTTCCTATCACATCGCCAGTCAAAATACAGTTAGATGGATCAAATTCCACCTATCACTGGACCTTCATTGTACCCTCCAGCGCCAACTTGGCCCTCCAATTTGTATCAGTTGGAGACAATTGGATAATCTGTCATCCCATTTCTCTTCAACTGGTTTTTATATGTCCCAGTCTCAATAGTGGTTTGAGCACTGGATTACAATTCTGGAGAACAGATTTTGAATCTCTGCTCAGCCATGGAAACCAGCTTGGTGACCTTGGGAGAATCATAATCTCTCAAACTCATAGGAATACAAAGACTACCCACCTCCCCAAATATCTTCCAAGAAAACCTTTAGATAAAATAACCCTTAATCTTAGGGCTGCTATAAGTCAGAAATGACTTGAAGGCACACATCAACAAAAAGTCTCTCTCCTCCTCTCATCTTACTTCGACAGGTGCAAACTGAATTCAAAGTGAAAAGTAAGTTTGATTCAAAACTTAGTGGGGGACAGGAGAAACAGAATCTTGCACTTCCCAACTGACTTAGGCAAAAGCATGCTGCAGCAAATTCTCCTAGCTTGTCTGTTAATCATTATTAATAACTATTGTCATAGAATCATAGAGTTGGAAGAGACTGCAAGGGCCATCCAGTCCAACCCCCTGTCATGCAGGAAATACAAATCAAAGCATCCCCGACAGATGGCCATCCAGCCTCTGTTTAAAAACCTCTAAGGAAGGAGATTCCACTACACTCCGAGGGAGTTTGTTCCACTTTCGAACAGCCCTTACTGTTGTCATGCTGACCACACCCTGTTGTTGCTTGGCCACACGTATTCCGGTTTTCACCTGTGATATGTTATAGGGAATAGAATTAAGGTGTCAGTTTTTATGTCAGCAATGGTGAAATAAACATAAAGCTTTAATATTTGCAAACTGTGCTGTAGTATTATTGTTGGTCTTCAGTGATATTCTACAGGAGTTCATAGTAACAGCATAATTTCAGAGGCAAGCTGCTCCCATTTTCCCTGTAAGATACTTTTCTGCAAGCTGCTGGTGAAATCCACATGTTGCAGTTGTGACCAAATACCATAATATGACACTTAATAAACAAAAAATAAAATTAACCAAAGCAAGAAGGCAGGGGGAATAGGTAGAAAAGACCAAGACAAATCACCAGAAATCATTACTAAAACAGAACATTATACTAGTAAGACAAGAGAAGACAACATGAAAAATATTCTTGGTATTTTGATAACACAATTCCAAAGACTACTCAACAGATTTGACAGGAAACAAATATGTCAGTTCAAATGTGAATGAAAGTCTATCCATAAATGGAAAACATACAATCTGAGATTCAGTCTAACTCAGGGTGGACAACATCCAACCTGATAACAGTCCCCAAAGCCCTTTTTTCTGTTTCCCAGGCTTTCCCAAAACTCTACCTCTCTAATTTAGTTGAACACCTGGAAAACCCTTTTAATCCAATCAAGAAATGCTAATTATTAAGTGTTTTAATATTGTCCCACTGAATTTCATAAGCACAGCCCATTGCAGGTTTTGGGACAGGAAACTGGCCTCCAGATCCATTGATGTTGCCCACACCTGGAGCTAGTATACACATAATGCAAATTGTTGCAGATTTTTCTACATGTACATTGACACATCTTCACTTTTCCTGTGCAAATTTACATCTACTTATTTTCCCTTTGCCTAAAATGCACAGGCATGTGAATCCTTGCTAAGTGGATACATGGCCACATGTTCAGTAATGTGTATCCTTCGTAAAAAACATGATTCTTTTTTCTGCAGAATTTGAGGTTTTTGCCCCCTTTAGCCTGAATTTCTCTGAATTGCAAATGGAGGGGTCATAATCTATTCAAATGGAATGGCGAGTATTTTAATTGTGTAGACAAACCCCTGATCTAATTCTGAGTTGCTTTAGTTTGCAGAAAGGACCACTGAAATTTTCTTCCTGTGAGTATATTTAGGATAAGCAGCCTTAATATTTTATTTTGTAAATGAGAAACCAGTTTAGATAGAACCTGTTACCTTCCTCTTCAGTGTGATGCATGGATGGGCAAGGAGCAACATAAAGAATCATATATTTACTCACATGATAGAAAGATCTCACTGCAGCTTTCTTCTTTGCAACCTGGAGCTGACTTCAACTGTAACTAGGTACTTGGGAGGAAAGTCTAAGCAAGGTTCAGATCAATATTATAATTTTAATGTATAGAAAAATGCCATAATAGCATCGTTGCTAAAATTTATTGACTGAAGGACTATACATACAGTTACTGAAAAGCAAAATGCTTTTACATCTATCTTTAAGCAATATACTTTTGTCTGGAAAATATTGGCCCTTGTATTGAGTCTGGGCCCTTAAAAGAACTTACTAAAGAGATATATAATAAAAGGAATAGACATTAACACCCATGCAAAGACAGAAACAAGCATCTTCAGAATGTGTATTTTACATGCACTTATATTTTACAGCTTTGAAGCAAAATTGCATCATCTCACTGGAAAATGTGTGAATTAAAAAAAATAATGAAATTTTGTCAAATCCAATCAGGAGTGCTCTTTTCTGGAAGCTGAGGACCCATATGCTGCCATCATCATAAAATAATGTCTTGTCTGATGACTTTGAGATTAGATTATTGTAATACATTCTATTTGGAACATAACCTTGAAGATGATTTAGAAATGACAACTGGATTAAATGTAGTGGTACAATTGTTGTGCAATAGATGTCAGTCTTAACCTATAACCCCTGTACTGATAAGCACTTTATTGGCTACTGTCTGGGTTCTAAAAGAAATTCAAGATTATGTTGTTGGACACAAATGTCTTGGTCCCAGATGATAGTGATTTTAATTGGTTTGTGTATATCACCTTAAGCAGGTTTAAGCAGAGAATCAATCCATATAAACCCAATAAATAGTATCTGGGAAAGTGCCTCTTCCAGTATGAGTCTTTCAATGTGTGAAAATCTTCAAAGGTTTCTTCTTTAGCTGCTTAGATGGGCAACTCACAGGAACAGATTCTTTGAAATCATGGCCCTTTTGAAATGACATTTCTTTCATTTAAAAAAATATCCATATGTCTTCTCTTTCTTCTATCTTTTGGGATAATTAAATTTTTTTTTTAAATCCTACCAAAGCCTTGAATGAAGTTAAGAAATACTGGGCTCCTCCAGATGGGGCAATGTGTTGAGAGGTTGCAATAGTTATAATTTTGGGGACTTTTGTACTCAGATTAAAAAGAAATCTTTTTCTCTTTTTTTTTAAAAAAACTTTTAGTTTTGTACTATAATTCCATCAGTCCTTTAAAAATAAATTTAAAAAATCAGAGAAGAGAAAATTTCCCTTTCAAACTACAGGAACTCCTCAGCAAACCATACTCCAATTTGCAGATCAAAACAAAACAAACAAAACTAGTGCAAACAACCCCTCTAAAGAATGGAACAAGAGAATGAGGAGGTGACAACAAATGGCAAAACCGAAAGAGCTATATTGTGAGATCATATACTTTTTTAGGCCAATCCGTATATCATATTCCTTGATAAAGTACAGTATATACCTTCACTGATGGAACCCTGGTTCCCAAATATGTGTGGCATATCACTGTAAGAATAATCTTTTAGTATTATGAGCAAAAAGTATTCTGAGGCTGCCTCTCTCAGCCCTATTTGAATTTGCCAGGATATAAAGTTCATCCAGCCAATTATCAACAACAATCAATTGCTTTTCCTGTCATTGGACACCTAGGAGACCCACATCAGTAAAACAGTGTGGTAGGATCTGGCAGTGTCAGTGAAATAATCTCAACAAGTAAAGATAAAATAGGGCATCAATTGCTAAAATGAGACATGCAATTTCACAACAGTAATTTAATTAACTGAACAACAGCAGCAACAACAAAACACCATTGTATAATTGTGCCTCCTCCAACTGCACAGTAGCCAACTAGGAAATAAAGGAAACATCCCTTGGTTGGACTTGCTCATTAATGCTGTGCACTAATGCTTTCCATCAGGGCTGTAGAATAGGAGTTGGAATCATGAAGTCGGAGTCAGAAGCAATTTTGGGTAGAGTCAGTTAGTAGAAATATACTGAATCTGACTTCAAGACAAAAACTTATAATATTAAATGTTGAGTTTGTTGAATATTTACTTTCATAGGAATTTAGGAAAGTTGTCTTGTTCAGACATTTTAATCAAATAAATATTTTTATGTTTTATTGGTCTAAGTAGCAAGATAATTCATGTGGTGGCAATGAAATGCCTTGTGCTACCATTTCACTACAGTAAATATGGTATTCATAATTAGTACACATTTGCTGTTTATGAAGAATTTTGAGTCAGAGTTGTACAGTATTAAAATAGAGGAGTCGACTCCACAGCCTTGCTTTCCATCCATTCCTGCCAGGCCCAGAGGTTGCTCAGTAATCGGTTCTGTTGTCCCCATGGCAGGCCAAGGTGGTTAAAAGACTCCATTGGAATATTGCACAGGATGATGCAGAGCAAATCTCAATTGCTGCAAGATACTTGCTATTTGGGAGCTATAGCTCTGGAATTCTCCACATGATTGAAAAGTTTCTGGCAAATTATTTGGGGTCAGCTTCCAGTTAATAACCCATTCCTACTACCTAGGCTGAAATGGAACTAATAGAGGAGTGTACAAACACAGCCTTATTTAAGCTTAGTGGAAAGAGTGTATCATTTTGAGAACTCTATCCAAAAATGTATGTCTATGTGGGTGTATTTATTGGATTGTCATTCTCCTCAAACAACAGTGCTAAAAAAACCACAAAGAGGGTGCTCAGAGAGCTTCTCTAAGGATGCTGTTCCTGAATTGGAATATTACCACTGAAAGGACCCTCTTCCTAGTAGTCATCCACTTTTCCTTCTTTGAAACCATCCCAGAAGATCTGCTATGAAATATTGGGCCTGAACAGACAGGCCAAAATAAAGCTGCTTTGGGTCACTTTGGAGGTATGCTGCTTAAATGACACACACATCTTAAGAGGACAGAAGCTGAGCCAAAGCTGCGCTCTAGTCCTTAGGACTGGAGCGTGGCTTTGGTGCAGCTTCTGGCTTCTTAGAATGCATGCAACATTTAAAGAGCATACCTCCAAAGTGACCTGAAACAGCTTTATTTTGGACTGTCTGTTCAGGCCCATAACTAAGGAGTTTATCACATGGGGAAAATTAGAAGTATAAATGGTGATTAACCTGCCATAATCACACCATTGTGCTAATATTTTTTACACAACATCATGTTCAAAGTGCTATTATCCCAGGAATATCCCGGGATAATTGCACAATTGCGCTAATGGTTTTCACATGACATCGAGATTAAATGCAATGAAAGTGCCATTATCCCATGAATAACTAGGCAATAAATAACAACAAATCATTCATAGGATTTTCTGATGAATTTTTTTTTTGGGCTGTTTATTGTCTGGTTATTCCCTGGTTATTCATGGGACAATGGCTCTTGTGTTAATCACATTTTAATCTAAATTGCACAATTTTGACCAGTTAATCACTGTTTAAACTACCAAGTTCCCCCTGGGTTATTAACTGGAAGCTGACCCCAAATAATTCGTTTATCACAATTTAGTGATAAACTCCTAAAAAGAAAAAGAAGATACTTACTGTATATAGATAAAGGTCCATCCAAATCTTGGGGATGTTAATTTTTGGACTGTAACCCAAGAATGGGGTTTTCAGAAGCTGTTGTAAAAATAAAATAAAGCAGAAATGGTAAGATGTAGGTCCTGAAGTGATTAGTGTCCTGGTCCTCACAGTGATCAGAGTTGAGGGTAACTCTCTGCTACTGTTCCCAGGAAACTGGTATTTGAAGGCATGCTGGCTTTTGAATTTAGAAGTGACATACAGATATCACAACTACTGCTGTTGATACACTTACCTTCCATTAAATTCTCAAACCATCTAAGCCCATCTCTGAGAGCCAGTATAGTGTTGTGGCTTGAGCATTGGAATATGACTGTGGAGACCAGGGTTTGAATCCCCACATGGTCAGCGAAACTCACTGGGTGACTTTGGGCAAGTCACACACTTTCAGCCTCAGAAGAAGGTAAAGGCAAACTCCCTTAGGGTTGCCATAAATTGGAAACGACTTGAAGGAAACCAACAACAAAAGACTGTTTCTAATTTCGGGAATACTGGCTCTACCATTAGGCAGAATGAAACAATTGTCTCAGGCATAAGGTTTAGGTGTCATAAAAGGATAGTGAGTTGAGATAAATTTTAAATATATATTCCAGATGTGGAGAAGTACTTGACATATATCCTCCCTCAGCTGACCAAATAACCTGGCTGGAGTTGGGTATGCTGCCTCTTGACATGGCATTGAATTCTGAGTGCCAAACTAATTTGGGAAGGAGAGAAATACTGTTCTCCCTCTCAGAGGAAAATGTTTCTAGAAGGTCCTAGCCACCAGCACATTAGAGGTGGTGAATTCTACATTTTCTTTTTCTTTTTTGTATTTTTCTTTCTAAATCATAATCCCTTGCAAAGGAGGTTCATTGCAGTTTACCCTGCTAGCATACCCTACACCCGCTCACTCGATATGGGGTTTCATATTTTGATATCCAGAGTCAGGCATTTTTAAAGCAGTCACAATGACATTTGGAACACTAGGAAGTTTCCTATGGGAAAGGCACACTGACCTGAAGACCTGTGGAGAATCTAGATAGCACTACATAAAGGTATTGCTGTTCACCCCATCTTTCACCCAGCCTCTCTGCATATTCATTCACAATAGGGACTGAGTCCCATCATAAAGCAATTAAATACCATATTTCCTTCTATTCCCAGGCTGTGTCTCTATTCACCTTTCTCATCCATCCATCCATACATCCAGGGGCTGTCTCAAAATCCAACCAATGTTTTGTTACTCCAAAGTTAAAGCCATTAGTCATGCTGGAGACCTATTGCTAATTCCTTTGGAAGACAATCAGGTCTTCGTTATGCTGCAGGATAGCACCAAGCACCCCCTGAGGCTAGAAATCTGATATAAATATTAGCTCTACAATGAGTCAATTTGCTGCTACTAACCTAGGCTTTCTTGCACTGGCTAGAGCTTTGCTCTCTGTACAGCACTCAGACCTTGAAGTTTACCGCATGGGGGATAAAATGTTCCCCGATGTGCAACACATCGGGGAATGTTTTATCCCTGTGCAGTAAACTTCCTTGTCTGAGCCACTCTCCATCTTCCATGGAACCCCCTCTTCAGGACTGATAATTATATCTTCCTCTAACTCCCAGTTTCTCACTATCTAACCTTTCACACCTTTTTTTCTATTAGCTTTGTATGGTTCTTGATGTTGCATTGGTTTTGTATATTTGGGGACCCCAAATCCCCCCATCTTTTGGGTAAAAACCCCATATAATATTATAGTTTATATTACACAATTTGCAATAGCAGTCAGTCCAGAATATAACAACAGGGGATGTTATTGAAGAGAGTGCATTTCTACCCTCCAGAGAGACTTTGAATCCACTGCTTTCATACAAAAACAAGAGGGATTACCTGCCTTTTAGCCTAAAAGGCTTTCTGATAGCCCCCCATTGAATAATTATATATTATATCACAATATGCAATAGCAACCAGTCCAGAACATATTCAAAAGAATAGAGTTACAATATGACTCAGTGGAGACTATTGCATTGACTAATAATCCGACTACTCCCCAATAGAATACAGTCAGGTTGTGGGTTGCTGGTGGGTACTACTGCTCATCATTTGCTGCCACTGCTGCTGGGTGATTGCAACCAGGTCCCAGGCATGCTTCAGAGGCAGCTTTTCCAAAAAAGACAAGCTCCCATCTTGGAAAAATGGCCTCTGAAGTGCACCTGGGACCCGGGATGCAGCCAGGTTGCAATTGCCTGATGGCAGCAGCAGCAAATTACAAATGATAATACCTGCCAGCAACTTGCAACCCAACTGTATCCTGTTGGGAAGCAGTTGGATTATTAGACAGTGGGATAATCTCCATATGTTATCCCAAGTCTCGAAAGGCTCTAAACATTTTCTTTCCATACAGGCTACTGGGGGGCATTCTGAAACGGTCCTGATTGTCTGAGGGTCTTGGTCTCTTGGTAAGGAAACAAATAACCCAAAGAATCATAAATTTGGAAGGGAGCATAAAGGCCATCCAGTTCAGCCCCCTGCCATGCAGGAATACATAATCAAAGCACAACTGACAGATGGCCCTCCAGCCTCTCTTTAAAAACCTCCAAAGGAGACTCCACCACACTTGGAGGCAGTGCACTGTTGAACAGTTCTTACCACAAGGAAGTTCTTCCTAATGTTTAGGTTGAATAGCTTTTCTTGTAATTTGAATCCATTCTCTGTGTTCTAATCTCCGGAGCAGCAGAAAATATGTTTGCTCCATTCTCAGTATGAGATCTTTTTAAATATTTAAACATTGCTAAAATGTCAGCTCTTAACTCTTTCCCTATTTCCTTTCAAGACTCACTTTTCTCTTCTTTGTTCCCAAACGTAGCTGTTGTTCATCTGTACAAGCCTAGCTACCTCACTTGGCATCAGAAAGTTCTCTCTCTCTAGCTTCCCCCTTCCTTCCTGCTGTCTTCTCTAAGAAATTCATAGATTAGTCTGCTTAACAACAGAACCATGCAACACATTTCCTCAAATTCTATTATTTCTTTCCCCAAGGCAGCAGGCCAACTGTAACCCTACCTGGGCCAAAGGGACCTTGAAACAGTGGTACATGCTCTGGTAACCTCTCGCCTAGATTTCTGTAATGTGCTCTACATGGGGCTACCCTTGTACCAAGTCCGGAAGCTTCAGTTAGTGCAAAATATGGCAGCCAGATTGGTCACCGGTGCATCTAGGTTTGACCATATAACACCTAAGCTGAAAGATCTTCACTGGCTGCCTATTCGCTTCCGGGCACAATACAAGGTGTTGGTTATTACCTATAAAGCCCTACATGGCTTGGGCCCGAGTTACTTGAGGGACCGCATCTCCCCATATGATCCGCCCTGCACACTCAGAACATCCGGGAAGAATCTACTGGAAACACCATCTTCCAAATATGTCTCCACATCACAAAAGGCCTTTACAGTAACGGCCCCGAGAATGTGTAATAGTCTTTTTGAAGAGCTCCGTCTCACGACCTCCTTGGAAACATTTAAAAAGAGACTTAAAACCACGCTCTTTCATCAAGTCCCCCCCAAGAAGTGATGACCAATATGCCTGTCTGACAACGATATTCGGCCTTGCCCCTGGATGTCTGATTGTTGATGTTTTGATGTAATATTTTTAGATTGTGTATGTATCGATTTTAGTAGCCTGTAACCCCGCTTCAATCCATTGGGAGAGGCGGGGAAACATAAATAAAATTTTATTATTATTATTATTATTATTATTATTATTATTATTATTATTCCTTTTCTACTGGATGTGACAAAGGAGAGGCAATCCTCCCTAATGAATCTTAAGGATACAAATTATTAATGCATATTTTGTACTTTAGTGTTAATTGGAGGGTCTAGAAAGTTAAATGAAATCCCTAGAAAGTTCTAGTAAATCAATAACACAATGGTTTAATCAAAGATTCAGTTCCAGCGTCTTCCTGTTGGTGACTAGAAAATGAGCCAATGCAGCAAGTTTGTCCCTACCCAGGAAAAGTTACAGCTAACACCAATTAATTGTGGTAAATGTTGCTTTGAGTTCCTCAGGCTTGGGCCTCTAGTGAGTCAGATGAAGTATCAATGCTAGGCTGTGAACCTGTCAGAGATCACAAAGTCAAAGTTCTATTTAATCTTTTATGATGCCATCTGAACTCCCTACCCACCCCATTACTCTCACGATTTCTTGTTCTGATGCTGCTTAGTTGAAATCATCACAGTAACTTGCCTGGGAAATTGTTTTTCCTAGCAACAATGTAATGTTGTAAGCTATCCTTGTTATAATACAGGGGTAGGCAACCTGCGGCCCGTGGGCCGGATGCGGCCCGGCGAGACCTTGGGACCGGCCCCAGCCCAGTCCTGCCACCGATTGCCACCGGGGCCTTTGTCTATAGAAGCCTCAGACACATGCATTTATCTTAACATTTTTTAACAAATCAGCAAATTTTTTCGCGTGTCCTCCATTTTTTATTGAAAAAAATGCCCTCCATTTGAAAATTTTGTCCTACATTTGTCCCGGTTTATTTATTTATTTAATTTTTTAAAAATTATTTAATTATTTATTTTTTGGCTTCGGCCCCCCAGTTGTCTGAGGGACAGCAACCCGGCCCCCGGCTCAAAAGGGTTGCCTACCCCTGTTATAATACATGATAAGGTGGACCTTATCATGAGAGGGCAATTAAGGCCCATCATAAGGCCTGTACCTCATGAAGGTTGAACACCGCTAGAACTGAATTGCTGACATATACCTGTCTGCATTTTGGCATTCTTTTTGAGGGCATGGCTATATGAGGACTGCCATGATAGCACCTGCACCTCTGTGTTTACCATGTCACCATAGCAAATAACCTGTGTGGTTTAACTTGATTCAGATGATTAAAACAAACAAACAAACAAACAAACAAAAGACCTGGAAATCACCAGCATCCTGATGACACCTCCTTTCAAATCACCAGGCATCCTGGCCCATCAGCAACATGGATATTAACCAACATAGTAAACCTGCCAGACAAGATGGAACCTTGTTAGACCCAATGGTTCAAATATCCCATGTTGCTTTCTGAAGTTGAGGTTAAGAATATTGTTATTGCCATGGCCCCCAGTCCCGATGCAAGCAGCTTGTCAAGCAAACCATTCCACAGTTTAACTGTTTGCTGTGTGAAGAAGGGCCTGCTTTTTTGTCTGCCCTGAATCTCTGACCAAACCAGTTTCTTTGGATGTTCTGTTATTATGAGGGAAACAAAGCCTCTCCACCCACTTCCACCAAACCATGCAATAAACTGGTTGTATACATTCAAAGCCTACCTTTTATATCTGACAAAAGTATCAAATGCAAGAAAATAGGGCTGGTTTTATACAGAGAAGGAAGTCTCCCCAATTTTACTCTTCAGCCTCCACTGAAGGAATTGAGCTAGTGCTTCCGCTGGGTGATTGCTTCTTGTGTGTGCACATGTGTAAAACATGTCAGACCCACACAGCATGCCAGGCCCAAACTGTAACCCTATGTACAGTAGGTGATTATGTGAGGTCAAGTAAAAATGTTGAACTAGACAATATGCCGGGTCCATACTGTAACAATTCTTCTCTGGAAAACTAGCTTCCTTGGGCACAGTAGGATTTGATGCAAAGTCAAAGAAATAGACATGAAATCAGGGGGGCAGGCACACTTACTTTATTTGCATAGAAATTTTGGTTTGTGAACTGATTCAAAATCAGTGTGAAGTCAAAGGCTTTCATGGCCGGCATCCATAGCTTTTTGTGGATTTTTGGGGGCTATGTGGCCATGTTCTAGAAGAGTTTATTTCTGACGTTTCGCTTGCATCTGTGGCTGGCATCTTCAGAGAATGCTAGCATGGAAGAGAGTTGATTCAAAATCAATTCACCATTCCCACTATGTTTTAAGGCAGCAAATCTCTCCGTGGCATTTAAATCCAGTCTGAAGTTCCCATTTGCCACTGTTCCAGATCAAAATGGAGGCATCTCCATTTCCTGAACAGTGCAGTGACGTAGCCGGGGGGGGGGGGGGTCTGGAGGGTTCGGACCCCCCTTCCATTAATTTACTCCAGCTGTGCTGGAATACAATGAATGGCGTGTGCACCCATAGTGTGCGTGTACCACCGCTGTGCCACGCCCAAGCCCCCCCCCTCCCCAAAATCCTGGCTAGGTCCCTGAACAGTGGCTGCACAATCTGAATTGATCTGATAGCATACTCACATTATAGGAGGTGCAGATCGCTGCAGTTCTTAAAAAAAGAACTGCTAAGGGGTCCGGTGCCAAATGTATTGTTTTAAATGGTCTTCCCCCCCCCCTGCAAACTGCATTGAGTAGAATCTGTTCAAGTCTGAACTCCAGGGAAATTACCTGATTTCCAAACTGTGTTATTTTGTAGTGTGAATGGGGCCTAAGTGGGCTAAAGAAGGGATGTGTTGCAGAAGGACCAGACGGCCTCCTTTTTCAAAACATACCCAACATTTCAACCTTCTGTCCAGGAATAATGTCAAAATATCCTCCATTTGGAGCAGGATGAAGAAGCATGAATAGATACTGAGATATGAGTGTTTTGAGCTTTTATTTGGTCATGCCCTACATGTCCCCCTTCTGTCCAGGAGGAGTTCCCAAATGCCCTCCATTTGAAGCATGAATTGATACTGAGACATGAGTGTTTGGAGCTTTTAACTGGTCACGTCCTCCATGTCCCCCTTCTGTCTAAAAGGAGCCTCAAAATGTCCTCCAATTGGAGCATAGAACTGATACCGAGACAGGAGTGTTTGGAACTTTTATTTGATTATGTCCTATGCATCCCCCTTCCTGTCCAAGAGGAGCCTCAAAATCTCCTCCATTTTGAGCACTCCTGGACTTGTCATTACAGTCATCCCTCCATACTTGCAGCTTTGATATTTGCGGATTTGATTATTTGCGGATTTCATTAATATGTTCTCTCTAGGACTGTCTAGGTCCTCCAGTGCAACTCTGTGGTTAACTTTAACTAAAAGTTGCACTGAAAGACCATTTGTAGCTACTCCAGTGCCATTCTATGGTCAGTGTATGTTGGACATTGACCACAGAGTTGCACTGGAGGACCTAGAGATTCCTAGAGAGGTGTCCTCTTAGGTAAAAACAGTGTTTTTGTTATTTGCGGTTTTTCCATATTCATGGGGGCCTTGTTCCCCTAACCCTAGCGAATATGGAAGGACAACTGTACAGTTGTCATCTCAAGTTGATGCGACGGCCAGGAGTGCTTGCTATCAACTTTGGTTGATACACCAGCTGCACCCTTGCCTGGACCAAAGGGACCTTGAAGCTGTGGTACACCTCTCATCTTGATTTCTGTAAAGCGTTCTACATAGGGCTACCCTTCTGCCAAGTTCGGAAGCTTCAACTGGTTCAAAATATGGCAGCTAGACTGGTGACTGGTACTTCCAGATTTGACCATATAACACCTGTATTAAAATAACTTCACTGGCTACCAATTAGCTTCTGGGCACAGTACAAAGTGTTGGTTATTACCTTTAAAGCCCTACATGGCATAGGCCTGAGTTACTTGTGGGAATGCCTCTCCCTACATAGTCCGCCCCGCACTCTCAGAACATTTGGGAAGAATTTATTGGAAATGCAAACATCTAGATTGGTTAAAACTTCCCAAAGAACCTTCACTGCCGCTGCCCCTAAACTGTGGAATGGTCTGCTGGAAGAGATCCGTCTCATTACCACCTTAGTCACTTTTAAGAAGGTAGTCAAGACGGAGCTCTTCTGGTGGGCCTATCCATCTGAACCTGTTTAGGATAGTCACCCATTAACCCTCGATCATGACTCTGTATAACGATAAGTTATTTTTAAGTGATGTCACTATTGCTGACATGATGTATTTATTGGAAATTACTGTATTTTACTGATTGTATCTGTATGCTTTTATTGGGTTGTGACCCTGCCTTGATCTGTAGGGAGAGGTGGGGCAATATAAATAAAATTTTTATTTTATTTATTAATTATTATTTAATTTATTGGTCATGCCCCGCATGTCCCCCGTTCTGTCCAGGAGGAGCCTCAAAATGCCCTCCATTTGGAGCATGAAGCAATGACTGAGACTTGAGTGTGTGGAGCTTTTACTTGTTTTAAAGAAGAAGGAATTGGTACTAAGTGTTTTGAGTTTGGTTTTTTGGTCATGTCCTTCATGTCCCCTTTCTGTCCAGAAGGAGCTTCAAAATGTCCCCCATTTGGAGCATGAACTGCTATTGATCTATGAGTGTTTGGAGCTTTTCTCTGGCCATGTCCTACATGTCCCCCCCTTTCTATCCAAGAGGAGTTCCCCCAATGCCCTGCCTTTGGAGCCTGGGCTGAGGCCGGAGGAGTGGCTGGCCCTTCCCTTGGGCCAGGGTCCTCCTGGGGGCTGAGAGTGGGCCCCCAAGGTCCCTTCCTGGCCTTCATGTTGGGGGGCATTGTGTGCTGCTGGCCTTCCTCCTCCTCCTCCTCCTCCTCCTCTCTGCTTCCGGAGGGGAATGATTTGCTGCAGATGACATCAGCTGCCTGGTCGGGAGCAGAAGCAGGAGGAGGAGGAGGAGGAGGGGGAGGCTGCTGGCAAAGCAGCAGCAGCAGCAGCAGCAGCAGCAAGAGCCAGGCTAGGCAGCGTGGCTGGGGCTGTGTCTGGGCCCCCTCCCCTCCCTCCTCCTCCTCCTCTTTCTCTTTCCTGCTCCCAGCCCAGGATAAAAGCGCCTGCTCCTGCCCTCCCTGCCTCACTCCTTGCCTGGACCGCCTGCCTGGAGCCCTTCCCTTGGGCCTTTCCTCCTTCTCTGCTCGGTGGACCTAAGCCCCTCCAGCCCTAGCCTTGCCCAGAGGAGGATGGCGGCGGTGGTGCTGGAGCCGGAGTCGGAGCCCTCCTGCAGCCTCCCGCCGGGCGCCGTGCCCCCTTCGCCCAGCCTCTCCCACCGCTTCCTGGACAGCAAGTTCTACCTCCTGGTGGTCATCGGGGAGCTGGTCACCGAGGAGCACCTCCGCAGGGCCATCGCCAGCATCCAGACAGGTGAGCGCAACCCGCTTTCGTAGTCCTCTGGGGCCACAACCAACTCCCACGCCCAGAATCCCCTCGCCAAAGGGGTATGAAACCGGGTTGCTTCTGCAGTGCGGATGCTCCTCTGCAGAGACTCCCCTGCGCCTAACCTTGCCTTCTCCTTCTACCAGCTTTTCCTGCGGAACACTTCTTTCTACCTCCTCCGGATCCGAAAAACGGGGGGGAATGGGATGCAACCCCTCCCTTCTCCCCCCTTCCTCCTCCTCCTGAGCGCTCTGTAGGGAAGGGCTCTCGGTAGGGCTTGCAAGGCAGCAGGGGGGGGGGCCTGTCTGGAAGGGCAGCAGTCTCAGACACCCCCCCCCCATCTATCTATATCTATCTATCCATCCATCCATCCATCCATCCATCTATCTATCGGGTTGTCTGCAGTCTCACCCCCATAAATCAATCAATCAATCTATCTAGATGCCTATAGGGTTGCCCACAGTCTCAACCCCTATAAATATCTACCCACCTATCCGTAGAGTTGACCCCAGTCTTATCTATCTATCTATACAGCTTTCCAAAGTCCCACCCTCCTATAAATCTATCAATCTATCATCTGTCTATGGAGTTTTATGCAGTCTCACCCCCTATAAGTCTGTCTGTCTGTCTATCTGTAGAATTTGCCTACAGTCTGCCTCCTCCTGTCTGTCTGTCTGTCTGTCTCCCTCCCTGCTCTGGTCCCTTAGCCTCTCCTCTGCATCTTTTTTCAGGGCGAGATTCCCCCTTTCCCTTCCTTGCTTGGGAGTTGCCTTGTGTCCAGGGAAGGGAGTGTTGCCTTATTCCTCCCTTGTCTCTGCCAGGCTGCAGTGGGGAGGGAGGGGGAGAAAGGGCCCCCTTTGCAATGAATGATCTCATGTAATGAATGGCTGGGGGAGAGAGAGAGAGAGAGAGAGAGAGAGAGCAACCCCAGACCGCACCTGCCTTGAAACAAGCAAACCAAAAGCCATCCTCAGCATCCTCTCCAAATGATGCTGAGCAAAGTGCCTTTCTCTTATTCAATGTTGGGCTCTTAAGTTTTCCAAAGAGGCTCTCCTTTCCTTGTAGCAGATGAAGGAGAAACCTCAGAAACCAGCTTGAGGCGTTGGGATGTGGAGCTTTGGAGGGAGTTGTCCAAAAGATCGTGTGAATCTCTCTTTCTGGATGCAAGGTCTGGAGCTGGCTTTGGAGCTTCTGCAGCAGCCAGGAGGGGAGGGGAAAGAGGCAGGCTGGGGCCTGGGCCTTGGCAGAAAGATCTGCAGTTGGCTGCATCTACACTGCAGGAATAATCTGGTTTGACACCGCTTAAGGGTCACCGCAGAGGGGCCAACAACAAACTACCACCCCCAGAATTCCCTAGCATTGAGCCAGGGCAGTTAAAGCGGTGTCAAAGCAGGTTATTTCTGCAGTGGGGATGCAGCAAGATGGGGGTGGAGAAGACAGCATCCTGTTACGCAGTTGCTTGTGAGTTGGCTCCCTTTGGTCCTCCTGTGGATCACCACTCTTTATGGCCATAAGGACACACACTCAAACCCCCCCAACTTGGAGCAGAGGTCTTTCTTTCTTTCTTTCTTTCTTTCTTTCTTTCTTTTGCCATGCCTCCTTCCCATGTTTCTCTTTTTCTTCCCTCATGTTGGTGCTGCTGCTGCTGCTGCTGAGGAGTCTGCCCAGACTAGATCCCGGCTGGTGGGCGTGGTGCAGTCCGCACTGCGGTCCCTATGGCAGCCCATAGCGGACAAAGGGCGTTCACACAGTCAAGGAGAAAAGGAAGAGAAAAAGCACATTAGATGCACATCTCCATTGCCCATCCCTTTGGTCTCTGCCTCTCTGAAAATGGAAGGTTAAAGGAGCTGGAGAATTCTTGCCTAGGAGAAGGGGCGGCTTCTGATTTAAAAAAAGGATGCAGCCATTTCCTTTGTTTCTAACTTTGAGTCAGAAGTGGTGAGGGGTTTGTGTGTTGGGGGTTTCAAGAAGCACAAAAAGACACTCCCAGGGGGATTTTGCAGGGGAAGGAGCAAAAATGGGAAAGAAAAAAAAGCCCTGATTATTAAAAATATATATTATGCACTTTCTCTCTCCGAACCTTGGCACTGCCCAACTACAGGCAACTGCTGTTGGGGACCACTGAGTCAAGTTGTTTTTGTATTCCAGAACTCACAGCAAATGGGAATATTGGTGAAAACAAATGGATTTCTTTTAGGTAGTGGATATAATGCCGTGTGTCTGTTGCTCCAGTCTGAGAAAAGCAGTTCAGATATACGCGTAGGATGAATGCTATACACTGAATATACATCCACAGGTTTTTTTAAGACAACATTTTAGTAAAATTAAGTTTTTGAACAAACAGATGTTTTGCTTCTTATGGATTATGGCTCCATTTCGAAAGGAGGGATACTAGATTTCAGGAGTCTGCCATTGTCAAAGAAGCTTTAGGCAATGCCATGATTGCATTTGCGCTATATAGGTGTGGTTCAGCAGATGGAGGACTCCAGTTGTCTCTTTGTATTGTTGCCTCTCTCCCCACAAGTGGTTCTCATTTCATAGTTACTTTCGACATTTCTTTTTTGATCTTACAGGATATCTAGCATTCTAGTGAAAACAGGGCTATCTGTACTGGTAGCTGTTTTTAATTGACATGCTTTATTGCTCCCACACTCCATTGTATAGCAATTCAAAACCTGCAGAGGCTGAGCTTTGTTTGATATTCCTGTGGTAATCTTCTTTCCAGTTTTATCTAAAGTTTTAGGTTAAGTCTGAACTAGCTGAATCTGATTTAAAGTTATTAATAATTCAATATAGCAAGTGGAAATGCATTCTGCTCTGAAGCCATTTGATGTAGGTTTTTTACTCAATAAGATATATAAAGTTGCTATACTTTTCTTTTGGCTACACAGTAGCTTCTTTTAAAAAAAACCTTGGATTTAAATTTTGCACTGGATGCATACTTGGTTTGATGTTGAACCTTGACTGAAGTCTGTGGATTTCTTTCTATGATCTGTATATGAGCTTGATCAAATTTCTTTTATTTTGGAAAAAAATATGTGACAAGTTGGAAACAGTATCTTGTCCCTTTGATGATGCATTCACCATAAGGCCTTCAGGATTACAGGTTTTGGAGTCTGTGCTTTTGCTGCTTGGGCAGCACCCTTGACGTTGCTCGATTCATATGAATCACTGCAGAGAAATCTGAGAAGACATTGTTGTGTAGTGGTGCCTTATTAAAGGGTTATACTAGTCGGTCTGGATGATGAAGATTTATTCTATATTTTAGATACTGTCTAGAGAGGCCTTGAGACTGCAGCATTATCCTGCATGATTTCAGAATTTCTACTAAGCAGTTTATTTCACTGCATGAAACCCATGGATCTCTACAAAACTAAAGATCTGTGGCTGTGCCCAGGTTGCTAATGAAGAATCCATTGTCAGATCTCTTTCTTCACACAGAAAAAATCAGACAATCCTCTGTCAGTTGGACTTTGCTTTATCACTCACATTAATAGCAATGTATTGTCTGCATTCTGACCTGCTGCCATTAGTGAATTTTCGGTTGTGTGTGGGTTTTTATTTTGCAAGAGTGGAGGATCAGAAGTGCTGAATCACGAGTCTATATATTCAAGACTAACATTAGATTGCTACATTGAAATATTTTATGTCAAAGCCTTAGTTCTGACTTTTATCTTACTTGTAAAGTATCCTGTTTGATCCAAGAGAATTGCATGATGCACAACTAAGAAAGATACATGGCTAAAGTTTTATTTATTTGTTTAATACATTCTTGTGTTAAAAATAAGCATCCATGCTGCTAAGTGCTTTGTAACCTGATAACCCATCTTCCAATAGTTTTTTCCCCAGCACTCATAAGTGCAAAAGTGGCTCTGAAAGAAGATGTGTGCATATGTACACTCACACACCTTAATTTCACTATACACACGATTGATTGTGAATATGTTATCTCTACAACATTACCTGTATAATATAATCTGAAAAGTTTCTAATAACTGGGAGATAGCTAGTCAACTTTATGATCATAAATCAGTGATAAAAGAACAAAAGTAGAGCATTATAAGATTTTAAAAAACCCACCTACAATAATTTCTGTATGCAAGAATTCCTTTTTAATGCTGGAAGACATGAACTTTGAAGACTATGCCACCATTATGTTGCATTGGACATACTTTTAATATACTATTTGAATTATAGTTTAAAGGTATTAGTAAATGAAGGTGACATTGAAAAGAGGCACCAGACTTGTGCATCTTAAATTAGAGAGTCGTACTGGCTCAGAGCCAGTGTGGTGTCATGCTGTGAGCATTGGATTATGACTGGAGGCAAGAGTTCAAATCCCCACTCAGCCATGGGACCCTCTTGGAACCCCACTGGGTAATCTTGGGCAAAGTCAGACTCTCTCAGCCTCAGAGGATGGCAATGGCAACCCTCCTCTGAAGAAACCTAACAAGAAAACCCCATGTCAGGTTTACCTTAGAATCAGAAATGACTTGAAGACAACAGCTACAGCAGCAGCTCAGAACAGTGTCTTTTTGATGATTTCTGATATTGGATAGAGCAATAGATGTTAAATAATTCATTCTTATTCATTTTGACTCTAAAGGTAGAATGCTATCAGAAACCTGGTGATATTTTGGGCTACAATTCCCAGGATCATTGGCCATTAACCATGCTAGCTGAGGCTGGTAGGAGTAGCAGTACAAAGCATTTGGAGAGTACCAAACTGCTCTAGGGTAAATGTCTTGTGACAGCTTTAGTGCAATCACATGAAGACCTTGTATTGAGCTTGATGATCAACACTTGCATGTTTGTCAATGGCTTTAGCAGAGGGACAGGGAGCTGTGGTTCTCTTAACTGCTGATGAACACTTTACTCCTGCCATCCCTCACTATTGTTCATGCTAATAAATGATTTCAAATGAAAACAGTGACATCTAGAGAGCCATAGGTTCAGTAACTCTGCTGGAGCATTGTCTGGCAATTTAACATATGTGGAACTAGTTGCCACAGAATTATCAACAAGCTTAGACTCATTGATCTTCAAGGTATGAAAATTGTTTTTGGTGCTTGAAGTTCTGAGTTAGGTTCCTTGAAGTGGTTTTACACCTTTGAACAGACATATTTGAATAGCTGTCAGGAGTTTGGAGGTTGCAATGGCTACCTATAGGGCCTTGTAGGACTACACACCCTGCCATGCCCCTCACCCACAATTTTTTAAAAAATCCCCAATAAATTCTCAAGGGCAATTTGCTATGTTTTTCCCCTCCTTGTTTACATTTTTTTGAAGGAGATGGTGGGGCCATCTAATTTAGAGAATGGAGTGTTGCTCAGTGGAAGAGTATCTGCTTTGTATGCAGAATGTTCTATGTTCAGTCCCTGGGATACCCAGTTATAAAAGGTTTGGGATCAGATGATGGGAAAGATCAAAGCAAACAGTACTGGGCTAGATGTAGAAAATATTTGGATCAGGTATAAGACAACTTTCCATGTTCCTAATCACAGACAGAACTTTCATATTGTAATATGGCAACTCACAGAAAATACTGTTTCATTGGAGACAGCTTAAGAATTTGGCTGAGGACCATTAATGATGTCATGAGTCAAATAATGAATACTGAAGAATGACTCAGCTCCCCCTCCTTCCCTTTTGAACTCTGACTCATTTGGCTGTTACTGAATCTCAGAGGTTACCACGAAGAGATGGGCGGGAGGTCCATACAAACTCATTTAGTAACCTAAGGGCACCAGATCCCATTTGATTCTGGAGGCTAAGCAGTTTTAGCCCTGGTTAGTACCTGGATAGGAGATCACCAACTAGGTGCTAGGTATTACAGGCTACGTTTCAGAGGAAGGAACTGTCAAAACTATCTCTGAGTATTCCTTACTTAAGAAAACTTTATGAAATTCAAGAGGTTGCCAGAAGTCAACAAGGAACTCAGAGGCATATAACACACGCATAGGTTATTATCTGAACTTAAGTCCCACTAAACTCAGTTTTTCCCTTAATTTGTGTATATTGCAATTCAATTAGTGTCTACTCAGAAGTATGTGGACACAATTGGGATTGCAGCACACACATCTTAAGGGAAAATCAATAAAGACTAATGTAATATGGTTAGTCAAGTACATTGAGAGCTTTTACTTGGAAAATACTTTTATCTGTATCCCATCTTTTCTTAAAAAGCATACATGAGTGACACACACACAGTGCAGCTGTTGCCTTCCATGGGGCAATGAATGCACTCAGGCTTTTAGTCCAAATGATGAAAGAGGGAAAGATATGAACTCTGCCACCCACTCAAAAAGCTTTGGCACTTTGGATAGCTCCTTTAAGATTTGGATTAAAATCCAAAACAGATTCCTGGTGTGGGAGCCACCGTCCACTATGGTGTACCTTGGCCTAAATCCAATACACTGGGTGCTGGAGTCCCAGTGCAACAGTTGTCTTTAGCCCTAGTTACAACAAAGTTTCCATCTCTAGTTATATAAAAACTGAGCTCTGAGGGCTCTTTCAGCACTCCAGAGCAAGTTGGCCAGGGAGGATACACATGAGTCTGCAGTGGGGAGAGGAAAACGACATCTGCTGATTCTGGTGACAACATCTCTTGTTTGATTTAGAATACCCTTCCTACTTTATTGTCACAACAGCCATGTAGGATAGGCTAGTTAAGAAACAGAGACTGGCCCAAGGTCACCACCAATGAGTTGCATGCCCTAGTGGGGACGTACACCTGGATTTCTCAAGTACTAGTCTAGCACATTAATCACTGTTGGTCATGTGCATGTTCTTCCTAAGAGAATATCAAAAAGTTAATAGGCCTCCAAAATAAATAAATAAATAAATAAATAAATAAATAAATTCCAAGCTATATTCACTTTAGGGTTGCCATAAGTTGTAAATGACTTGAAGGCATACAACAACAACATACAGCACTGTATGCGGCTTTCAGCTTATGCTGAAGCTGTGCAACAATACAGTGAATGGCATGCACACCCATGGCACGTGCATGCCCCCATGCCGCCACGCCTGAGCACCATTATATTGAATGGGGCTTGAGCTTATGCGCTTTTTGGCTTACACGGGGGAACCGATACCCCATGTAAGATAAGGCTCCACTGTACTTGTGTTGGTTAATTTTATGAAACAGCATATTTTAAAAATGGGGAATTTTATACAGCAAAACATTACAGTTTTAATATAGAAATGATTCCACCCCATATCACAAGATCAGGTCACTGCTACACATTGAAACCATTTATTGAAACTTATTTTTTAAAAAAATCATAATATATATTCACAGTTTGGTCCAAAAAAGAATCACTGTATATCACATTTACCATGCTCCTATTATGTGTCACAAATAATTAGTAGAATTCCTCAGTTAATAGCTTTCAATAATGCTTCTTTATGATCTAAAAACAATCTATAAATATGTGTATAGACATATACCTTCAAGTTGCTTGTCAATTTATGGTAACCCCATAGGGGTTTCATAGGGGTTTCTCAGTCAAGGAATACACACAGGTGGCTTTACCAATTCCTTCCCATGAAATGTAGCATACATTATGGTTATACTATGTATTTGTCATAATCAGTGTGTCATGAACATTGCTTAATCCTGTTGTTGTGTGCCTTCAAGTCATTTCCAACTTATGATGACCCTAAAATGAACCTATCCCTTGGATTTTCTTGGCAAGATTTATTCAGAGTAGGATTTCCATTGCCTTTCCTTGAGGCTGAAAGCATGTGACTTGCCCAAGGTCACCCAGTGGGTTTCATGGCTGAGCTGGGGATCGAACCCTGGTCTCCAGAGCCATAATCTAATATTCAAGCCACTATGCCTTGCTGGCTCTCCTTTACTTATTTAGAATATTTATAGCCTACTCTTCAACCACAAAGGCTCTCAATAGGTAAATAAAGAGATATTAAATACATCAATTCAGTAGTTAGTATAATCTATTATTTAACTTTAATAGAGAGATTTTGAAAACAAGTGATAAAATACACATTTTTTTTTCTTGTCCAGCTCATCTCATTTGTCTTACAAATTTGACAGAAATAAAACAGGGATGGCACTATTGATTCTGCTAAGACTGCTGGGAGCTTCAGTGCAACAGGATTTGTGGGACTTGTATGATTTTTCATCTCTTGATTAAAACTTTGCAATAAGGGATTTTAAGAAACACTGCCTACAGCAGTCCTCTTTTTGCCAGCTTCATGTTCTGCAACAGAAGCAAGCAAATATCAGTGATAATGGTGGTACAAAACCACCACTGGGATAAATTCCTGGGATAAATGCAGTTGTTAGTCCCCTAGTTTGGTTACACTCATTGATTCAATAGAACTCATGTTAGTGTTGATTTACTGTGCTTCTACTGATTTAATGGGCTTATTTTAGTGGGCACTTAGAACTGCAGATTAAAATAGCCACAGATCCAGGAATAACATTGTTAAAAGTGACACAACTGGATTTCCCCCCATAATGAAATGTAATTGCTGTTGCTCACAAACTGAGTTTAGACTAGTCAAGGCTTGAACTTTTAACTGGTCAGTATGATTTTCTAGGTATCTACTTATTAACCACATGGTGCTTTTAGGAAAACCAAACTGCAATAAAATCTCAGCCTTAAAATGTGCCAACTGTATGGGAAAACCAGCTGTATGGGAAGTGTGCTGTTGTAGCTGTGGTTCTTCTCCCTTTAGCCAATCCCTTCCTGCTTTCATATAAGTACAGAAATTAAATGCAACATATGTACATGTTCGAGCAATTTTCTTTTATTATCCTTTGGCTCTGCCTTCTCTTTTACATTAACTGGAACAGTTTGGACAACTACAGTGCACATCTTCTCAAAAGGAAGGCTAACTCTCCAGTAATGGCTATTGGGTTATAGCCTTGAACTTTCTTTTACCTGCATAGATGCTTCAGTTTTGTTTAAAATTTTGCTGTCTGCAAAGAGGCAGGTGACCTTTTGAAATATGACATGGCAACTAGTTTGGATTTGTTTGCAAAACATCTGCATTTATCCTGTCATGTAGAACAATTGCTTGCAGGGATTTTTAGTTTTTAGAAAGCTCAACCCTTAAACTGTCCATAGTAATTATATCTGTTTAATGTTTAGTATTTGTGTCTTGTAAAGTTCTGAATTGCAAGAAAGCCTTTCCTAAACAAATAGTAAACTTGTTTAAAAAAAATAATAACAATTTTGGCTACTTTGGCTTGAAAAGATCCAGTGCTACAAATTAACTAGGATTTATTTTTGTGGAAATAGAAACATAAGATAATCATTTCTAGGATTTTTGAAAGGCAATATTAAGTATTATAAAGTATAATAATTACCTATTTGGTTCTGTTCCCATATTTAGTTCCACTCATGCTTGAACCAGGGGCTGTACTGCTGGTCATTCTCAGTGTGGAATTTTGATAATGGTAGTCCAATAATTATCAAGTTCCAAAAAGATCTTTAGCTGTACACAGCATAAGTTTCATTCTGTTCTTAATTATATATTTTAGTAGACCTTTGTTTAATGCAAACAAATTAGGTGGGTGACTGATAGGGAGAGCATTTTCTGTGGTGACACTACAGTTCAGAAATATCCTCCCCAGAGAGGCTCTCTGCGTACCTCTTTATGATGTTTTCAGCAGGCGAAGCCCTTTTGTCTTCACACTTAGACTGTTCTCTTTTAAGACTGAGCCTCTCGATTTAATATACAGCAAAATTTTAGATAATTTTCAGGATTGTTTGATACTATATTTTAGCATTACATTTAAAGTTTTTGGTTTTTGGACATAACATGAAATATCATGACTCATTGGGAAAGATAAAAAAGCTCAATAAATTGAAAAACAATCTAATAACTACAATAAAATTAATTTGGTGAGACATTTTTAAAGACACACTATGTCCATCAGAGGAAAATAAGCTTTCCTCACTGATATGAGGCAATGGTTTCATGGATTACTTGCTGCCTAGGGCTTGTCTACACTGGCAAAACTGTTCTGACCTCAGCAGAAGTGGTGGTGACAGGGAGGCTGTCATAGGGAACTGCTTGCCTGGCAAGGCCATGGCAGCAGTGGCATTGAGTGGGGATGATGTGGTGTTTCTTTGTGGCCAATCTGGTCACATTTGGCCTGCATTGTGCCAACTTGGGACAGCTCTGGAACATAATACTCTAGGGTTAAGGGGAATCAGTGCAGATGTGCTCCTATTCCCCCAAATATAGCTGAAGGAGCTGTCCAACTTAATTTCTGATTGACATTATGTCCTGACATTAAAGAGACCTCTGGGTGACCTTCTAAAATCCTCCAATTACATGGAGATTTCAGAATCTTTATCTTTATCAATGACTTGGAAAAAGGAATAGAGGGTATGCTTAGGAAATTTGCAGATGATACCAAATTAGGAGGACAGGATTGAAACTCAAAATGACTTGAGTAGATTAGAAAGCTGGACCAAAAGTAATAAAATCAATTTCAACAGGGATAAATGTAAGTTACTATAGTGGGCCCTCCACATTCACTGACCTGTGGGAAGTGGAGGCACAGTGGGAAGTGGAAAAATCACAGTTTTTTTTAACTTGAGGGAAGACCTCCCTAGGAATCTCTGTGTCCTCCAGCACAACTCCATTTGCCAGAATTTGACCATAGGATCATACCGGAAGACCTACAAATGCCTAGAGAAGTGTTTTCTGTTTAAATATTTGAAGGGATGTCATATTGAAGAAGGAGCAAACTTGTTTTCACTTGCTCCAGAGACTAGGACACGGAGCAGTGGATGCAAACTACAGAAAAAGACATTCCACCTCAACATTAGGAAGAACTTCCTGATAGTAAGAGTTGTTCGACAGTGGAATACAGTCCTTCAGAGTATGGTGGAACCTCCTTCTTGGAAGGTTTTAAACAGAGTTTGTTGGGGGTGCTTTGATTATATGTTCCTGCATGGCAGGGGTTTGGATGACCCTTGAGGTTTCTCCTAATGGTATGATTCTATAATTCTATGATTCTATCATAGTTCTTGGACCTGTTTGTCTGCCTCACAACCAAATTGACAGCTCTCTCTTCCATCAGCTGACAACATTGAAGAGCCAAAAGGGTCCCTTTGTCCTGACCTTTAAGGTCTAGACCTATAAAGCCTAGGCCATAGAACAGGGAAATACATTTTGGAACTGCAGGTCCCAGATTTTCTAAGCCTGCATGACTGCCTGGGAAGTTCTGGGAGTTGCAGTCCCACAAAATGAACTTTTCTTATCTCTGATCTAGGCTGATTGTTTGGCTGATGGATCATAATGCCTGATGGCCTATGGACTCCACCAGCATCTTACATCAATTTAGTAATTAGAGGACCAGCTAAAGGCTCCACTTGTCTCCACTGGTGTACCAGTATGGAGATGAGAGTGGCAGGACAAAGAAGGTTGCAGGTGTGGCAGAGGTTAGGATGGAAGGAAACATCAATAGTATGGGAGAAAAAGATAGTATCTCTCAGCCATTTTTTCCCTCAAGTGTTGTTCTTGGTGCTCTGAGAGTGGAAGCTTGAAGAACCAGAGTCCTATGGCATATGAAAATAGCATCTTCATTCTGAGAAACTCTCATCCTGGTAGCTATGCTTTGGAGAAACAGATGGCTCAGAACTTGCAGTCTTCTTACCTGTTTCCTCAACTTCCTCCTGCTGACCCTTACATGACTCTGGAGAAAGTACATTTGGTTGTATAATAGACATGCAGAACAGGATTCTGACCTAAAACATTTTCCTCTGACAGATCTTTGAACAAAGGATTAGGATGGGTGTTTTAAAGTGTGGAAAGAGACACTTCAATGTGAGGTGTTAGTCACAATCAATCTTAAGTACTTTAGCCACCATTTATGATACAATTTAAGACTGGTGACTGCTTGAATATTCATCTTCCAGCATATTTATATGTGGAGAAATGGAGATTCTAGTTCAGGTTAGAGGCGGAGTTCAGAAATGTAGCTATGGTATTGCTTAAGGCATGATGTCCTCAAACCAATATATGTTTTCAGCAGAACTTGGGAAAATTACTTGTTATTCCACACCCAGCTTGGTAAAATGTTGGCTAGGGATTCTTAGGGCTGCTGTCCAAAAAAGTAACCTTTCCAAGCTCTGGTTTCTGCAGCAAGTGAGAATGACTAGTATCTCAATTGTATTATATCTGCAATCACTTCAGGTTTTTTTTTAAATGTAGGTTCATATATTATGTTTGTTTATGATTCATAAAATGTGCCGAAGATGTCCTTGTCCAGAATCCATTGGAATTTTAGGCATGTAACAATTAGCTTTGGGGGTTTTCTTATTATGTTGCAAACTTGGTTAGAAAGTACACAGGAATTGGTATCCTACATAATAACAGACATAGCGAAACAGTTTTAAAGATGTGCTGGTAAACATTGATGCTAAGTTCTATTAATAACTACCATACTTAGAAAAATGTGAGAATGTTCATATTATTACTGAAAGACTGTGAGACAGAAAATCAGGATAGATAAAATTTTATTTTTTAAAAAATTCAACATTGCTTTTTAAGAGTAGGATCTGAAAATGGGATCTGAAAAAGAAAGAAAATATATAGCTACATCTTGTGTCTTGTCTTGTTTTTTAGGAATCCGATCATGGGACACAAACCTAGTAGAATGCAACTTGGATCAAGAACTTAAACTGTTCGTGTCTCGCCATTCAGCTCGATTTTCTCCTGATGTGCGAGGTGAGTCTTACTTTTCTGTCTTTACCTGTACGCAGCACAGGTGTATTTAAAACATTTATGGGCATGATGACACCTAGTTTTAGTTTAATAGAGGATATTTTGTGTGTGTGTGTGTGTGTGTGTGTGTGTGTTGGTGCAAAATAATCCTTGGAGACAACAGATGAGCCTATTAAATTATTTGCATGTATGATTGACTGTTATAAATAATACCATTTATGGATAAGAACAGAATTATAAATGTACGTCTTTGAAAAAAGGTCCTGCAGAGGACAGTGGAAAATACAATTAAGTATGTAAACGTAGGATCACTGCCAATGGCTTGTAATTCTAAACATGCTTACAAGAAAGTAAATTTTATAGCGTTCAGTGAGAATTAATTCCTAAGAAATATGCTTAGATGGGCAGAAAGCCTAGTAACCATGCTGCATATTATGCTGCCCAGATAGGATTCAGATCTTGGAATAGCCCATCTGTATGCTCCTTGTTCACCCCTGGATATTCTACCTTTTGCAATAATAGGATCGTCTGTTAAGCACTGGAATTTTTTGTAAGTCTGGCAACTGTAAATGCTTTAATGTAACTTGATTCTAAATGCACATGGAAATTTGAAGTGTAAACAAATAATTGTGGGGTTAGAATAGGCCAAACATGTCCTGTAGGCATATTGAAGGTTGGGTCTTTTAAGGTGGGATTTAATATTTTAATTTAAAGATATTCTGGGGAGGGAGGAAATGTTTCAATTTCAGATTGGTTTGGTAGCCTCTGAGATTGTATATTTGCATGACTTTTCTGTTTCAATCCTTCTTGCAAACTACTTTAACAGCTACTGTGATGGGGTGTGGTGTGTGTGGAGGAATCTTGGGTTATGTGACTCACATTGATTGGGTGATCAATGTAATAAATTTTTTAAAAAATGCTGGCAATTGTTCAGCACTTAAAATATGCCATTTGATAACTCTGGCATAACTCTGCTATACCCATTACCTGGAAAACTACCATGATCCACAATGACCTATTGGAATGTTCAGCCATTTAATAATTATTCTTATAAGAAGGTCTGGAGTGGCCACCTGAGCTAACTCTTCTTGGTCTATTCTTTGATACTCTGTCAGAATTAGGCTTGTTAGCTCTCTTTAAGGGAAATGGATTGTACTACTTCATGCTGTAGATAAAGTTATTATTTTTTTAAATAATCCAGTTAGAAGCCCCAAAACTTTTTTTAAAAAAGTATGAGTTGGTAGAGAGGTTCTCTAGCACTCTGGTTCTTGCTGTGCAAGTTTTCAACTTGCAGGAGATTTTTTTTTATAATGTGGCGGAATAATTTTTAAAAAATCTTAAATATATCCCATGTGAGTTCCCCACCTGCAGTCTCAGTGTTACAGTCCATGTTACCATCTTATTCTGATGCAGCCTGGCACTGTGAAAAGTATGTTTGGATTAAGAACCACACAGAATACAATGGAGATAGAAAATGAGTCTGGGTTGCTATAAATGTATCTCTAGCATTATAAATTATTGACTTAAAAATTACTGAATTGGAATTTGATATGCTCCCAAAGGGTTTGATTTGTGTCCAACCAGGGTACATAGGATAAGGCTTTTTCTATAGTCGCCCCTCAACTGTACTTTCACAACATGTGAAGATGACTGACCAGAAGCCATTGTACTTCGTACATATCATAAGACGTGACTCATTGAAAAATACAGTAATGCTTGGTAAAGCAGAAATCAGGAGGAAAAGAGGTGTATTGGCTCAATCAGGTAACCCATGGCCCTGAGATGGCAAGACCTGAGCAAGGCAGTTTAGGACTAGAGCTCTTGGAGATCTGTCTTTCATAGGATTGCCATAAGTGGAAGTCAACAAATAACAAACATCAGTTGTAGAACTACCTCCTGCAGGAGCGTCAGGATGTCATGTTTACTTAGCCTCCAAGAGGCTGTCTAAATTATTATCCTATCATGTCGTTGGTTTAGTCTCTTTTTTAAAAATGTGTGCTTCTGTTTTGCTTTTATACTGTGGTTATTGTACATTGGTTTAGGGATTCTAGTGAGTAAAAAAGAAAATTATGAATACGTTTAATAAATAAATATCAGGTAGCAAGGTAGGCCAGGTTCAAAATCTGTATCTTGGTTTATACTGATTCCTAGAAATAGTTATCACAATTGTGTTTTTTTATCATCTCTGTCTTATCCTTCTTTGCATTCTTAGACCTGGAAAACAGTGGTAGATTCCTTTCCAACCCAGCCTTTGTAGCAAAAAATATGACTGATGAGCACAGACTGTCCCAAATGAATAAAAAGGAAATGGGTTTTATTATTTTTCCTCTTGGCTTAAAGACACAAAATTTCCAGTGCAGTCATCTAAATGGCTACATTCCATGGGGACAGAATAACATTTAGAATATTATATACCATGTGCATTATGCCAAGCTGATTATGAGTGAACTGCTTGCTTCAGTCCTTGGTTTGACCATGGACCCTTCTTTCCTGTAGTGAGAATACATGGATGGGTGAGACTAGGCTATGCTCTTCAGGCACTCCATGGCCTGCCCTGGCTACTAAATGGCTGTGGGGGTGCCATTTGCACTGGGAAGCTGATTTCTACATGGGCAGAAGTGACAGCCCAGTATAACTGCATTGCTGGACCAATATCTTCTAGCTGCAAGAAGGCCAAATGGTAGCCTTAGCCAGTATATTTGTATTTATGTCTTGAATTATAGTTTAAATAAATCTTGGACTTTTGTAGTGCTCTTTCAATTTTGGTACAATTTTGTTTTGGGATACTGCATTACCATAACTCTTTACCAGACCTATCCTCCAAATGTTATTTTGCAGCACAGTGGATTTTAGGATTAAACAACATTGCCCTCTTGATTTCATTATAGGGCCTTCTAGATCTCCCATCAGGCCAAGCCATCATAGGAAATAGTAGGGATCATAGAATTTGCAGTCAAATAAAATTTACAGCCTTGACAGTTCGGCAAGAAAGGCTGGCATCAGGATGGAGTGGGGGTGTAGTATCCGTACGTGACATCCAGATGACGCAGCGCCAAAGGAGTGCCAAAAAGATGCATTGCCAGCCGCTATGGTGCCCTTTCCATGGTGCAAAAAAGAGCTGCTTTTTGCGGCTCTTTTTTGCGCTGTAGAAAGGCCATATCGGGGCCATGGCATGTAGTTGCCGTGGCCCTGATCCAGCACTAAAAGGGGCTGCTCATTCAGCCCCTTAGAGAGCCACATGTTGCCCCATTACTGGTACTGAATATTTCTTGACATATTAAATGATGAACATTGACAAGCAGGAGAATAGGGAAAGTTCTTCAAATGCAGGGTTCTGTGAACTTGTGTCAGGCTGCAAATGTGTGTAATGTAGTCACCGATTTAGATATAAATTTAGAAGGCACACAGCAGCAAATTTCTCACTTAGATCAAAAGCTGTTAAGTCTCTTACTTGTGTAGAGTGCTTGATAGCATTAAAGAAAAGCCTAAAATAATGCAAATCCTTTTGCTCCTATTCAGATGAATAAAGTAAGATTTTATGCATCATGTTTTGAGTGGTAAGAATTAAAGTACTCTAGGAAATGTATCTAGGAAAAGTATTAATAACTTCCCTTTTTGGACTAGATTGTATGCGTAGTATGCCATCATGGATGATTACAGTTTAATTGCATGTGACTAATTCATCGCCACCTTTCTGGCTTGCAATTATGCATATATGTTTCCAATACTCAGACTGTGGAACAAAAAAAACCCTGGAAAACTATTAAAGGTATTGAGAGGAACCTGTTTTACACTTGAAAAATGCCTAAAAATTAATAAGTTGAAATCCATTCTCAGGACTATTTCATTTGATTTTTCTGCATTATAATAAACATGATATAGCCTGTATATTTGCACATTTCTTAATGTCTTGGTGTTGTAGCTTTTGTGTGAGCCATTTTTCTGCCATTTCTTACAATGCCATGCAAAGAAGGCTTTTGTGATCTTAATCATAAAATTCACACTGAAGCATCTGAGCCTCATGATATGTAAAGTAGAAGATGAAATGATGTTAAATGATGAACATTGACCTGATATTGCTGGCAGTTATTTGTGTTAAAGAAATGCAAACTCTAATTAATGGTTGCACAACAGATAGTATTTTCCCATTGTTGTGATGCAGTGGCATTCACAGCATTTACAGAAGAAGAGCAAGCAGAACATTTTCCACAATAAATGCAGCTTTACTGGGTCAAACCTGTGCCAAAATAGCCTGTCTTTGAAAGTATTTAGCAATAGAGGATGAATTACAGTCAGACATTAATGTCTGTGTTTTACCAGCCTATTGCAATACTCTTTCTGGGAAGACCAGAAATATTGGTTCTAGCGGTAGCAACACTTACTTGGGGTTAAATCAAGAGACACTTCCAAGTATTTTATTTAAATCAGTATATTTTTATTTTGATCTCCTCATAATATACAGTATTAAAGAGAAGTTTAATTAAAGCATTTATAATATGGAGCTGTATATTAGCATGTTCAGATTTAAACCCATTGTCTCCATTCTTTCTTTAAGTCAGGGCTGAAAAAGTATGGCCCATAGGCAGCATCTGCCCTGCCCTGCCATTTTTGTGGCTGCTGTTGTTGCTGTTGTGTGCCTTCAAGTTGTTTCTGACTTATGGCGACTCTATGGTGGGGGTTTTCTTGGCAAGATTTGTTCAGAGAAGGGTTGCTTTCTTTGAGGCTGAGAGCATGTGAGTTACTCAAGGTCACCCAGAGGGTCTGATGGCCAAGCTGGGAATTGAACCCTGCTCTCCAGAGTCATAGTCCAGCACTCAAACCACTATGTGATGCTGGCTTTTGTGGCCTACAGGACTCTTCATATTTTTGGAGGAAAAACCCCCAACTCCTTTGGGCCCTAGATGATACCTAGCATGGTTGTAAGGCAATTTTGGAATGCCTTTGGCCTACCTGTGCCATTTTAGGCTCGGGGGAGCATTATTTTTTCTGATAGCATGACCCTGATATTGACTTCTGGATTACTTCCTGTTGGGAAAAAAGCATCACCTGAGCCACATATGACTGAGAGCGGGCCAAAGCAGTGTGAAATTGCTCCCCAGCCCCTAGGGATATTTGGAAGCATAAAATAAAATAAAATCTGGAGGGAGTGCATGTGTGGCTCATCCCAAGAGGGGATGTGATGCAGCACTCTAAACTCTGATGGTGGCCCATGCTGCTTTAAATCAATTAGATTATGGACATGTTTGCAAATCACAGAAAGCCAGCATCCTGGAGAATTGTTGCATACTTGTTGAACACCGCCTCATCTCTCCCACTTGGCTTTTCGTGCTGACAGGAACTCCCAAACAAACTGCAGATCTTATAGCCATAGTTTGTGGCTTTACTAAAAAATCAATTTCAAACATGAAAATATCTAATTCAAAAACAACAGGACCTTGGTTTTATTTACCTGCCAGGACCTCCTTTATTTTTTATTTTATGTTCTGAAAACTAATTACAAACTTGTGCATACTGCAGATTTACTGGCCATTGTTCTGACAAATTGTGGAGCACTTAAGGCCCTGGCTACCTCTTGTCCATTTCAGACATGGCTAGCTCTTGTCTGTTTCCCATGTCCTAAATAATAAATAATAATAATATAATAATATTTTATTTGTATACCGCCCTATGGCAAACCAATCCGGGTGGTTGACAACAGTAAAATATAAAAATAACAATTAAAAACACTTTATCTCCCCCCCCTTAAGACAGTATATTAAACGTATAACATATTAAAAACACAATATCAAAGCATAAAAACAACAATTAAAACTAAAACCCTGAAATCCCTCTGTTGATCCTCACCACCCCTAGATGGGGCCATGGGAGGAATGAGGGAATCAGGGACCTGGGCCCAAGATTATATGGTACACACACTAAGCTTGTACACACGAGAGCTGTATTTTAGTGTTGTTCTGTAATGGATGAGAGATTACTTGAAAAACAATGCCATTGCAAACACTTTTTTGTATAGTGGTGGTGGGTTCTTTCAACACTTCCTTACTTGGGGTTTACTTGGACCTAATGCAATTCTTGGCTTCATTGCCAGTTTCACAAGCATTACTACTTTCTGTTTTATACTTGTCCAGACACACCAATGTCTACTTCTTCTAGTGTCTGAACTTAGGTGCAGGGCCAAAAACACATTGCAAGAAATATCCAGTTTAAGATTGTTTAACTGCCCTGGCTCAGTGCTAGGGAATTTGTGGAACTAGTAGTTATTGTGGCACCAGAGCACTCTGACAGAGAAGGCTAAATGTTCTACAAAAATATAGTTCCCAGAATTGAGCCAAGGCATTATTTCTGGATTACGTATTTCTGCAGTGTGTTTGGCCCATTGAAAAACAAGAATAAGCCCAGAAAAAATGTGTGGTGTCTGGAAACCGAAGTCCTTGGGAACTGGTTGAAACAGATCAGTATGCTTAGCTTACAGAAAAATGTAAGGAGATAGCATAGGTCCTTTGAAATATTTGAATGAGCTCTAGAGAAGGTGGACCAGCGGGCAAGCTAGAACCCACAAAAGAGTTTCATGCAGGCTGATTTTCTCATTTCAGTGTCTATGTTTTAATTTTGTATGCTGTGAATTTTGCCTTTTTCACATCTTTTCTGGTGTTCTGACTGTGTGATCTTGATTTTGATTGAAATGTTGTAAACAACCCAGCTCACTTTGTATTGCCTTGACGTACAAGCCTCAGAATAAGAATAAATATTTGATGGGAGCCCAGGGGGGTGTCCTTATTGGGACTGATAGGCTGGTTTAATTCAAAGAAATAAATCTAGACTAAGCTGAATCAAGTTAATACAACTTTCACTGTCATGGTGTGATGTGAAGGAAATTCAGTACTCCTTTGTATAGCAGTTTGATAAATATGGAAGGAATTACTTGCTTTTGTGGGGGGAGGGAATCAGTTTGTTAAATTACTACACTCATTAAATGATATTTGGAGATTTTTGAATTCATTTATGTATTATTTATTTATTGTGTTTCCTCAAGAGCTAGACACAGTTTAAGTAGAGATTGTGATTCCCAGAATAACTGGAGTTGATCACAAAGCCTTGTAGTTTTCAGAATATATCCACCTCATTGAAGTCTTTGGTATACGTTTTACTACTTGCTTGCTGCCTTTGGTGAGAAAGAAAATGGAGACAAGAGACAGAGGTTAGATTAATTTAGCTGACTCACGCAGATGGGCCCTTGCTTCATTTTCCCCATGGAAGTGTTGCTGTTAGTAACAATGTCATAGCATCAGAGTCTCGCCACACAGTAATAAGTAGGGAATACAGATGTCTTTAAAAGTCCTTGGACTGTGTTCACTTTGTCACAGAAAATAATCCCACATTTTCACCAGTTGTTATTAGCTTAAGAACTGAGCATTAAGTAAAGGGCAAAGTAACATACCGGTTGAGTCTCTCTATCTGGAATTTCAAAATCCAAATACTCCACATGCAACGCTTTTTTCATGGATGGCTGAAAAAGTGACACCTTTGCATTCAGATGGTTCTGTGTGCACAAACTGTGTTTCATGCACAAATTATTAAAATAATATTAAAAATTACCTTCCGGCTATGTATAAAGGTATAATAGGGTTGCCATAAGTTGGACCGCCAAACTGGGACAAATGTGGACAAATGTAGGACAACATTTTAAAATGTAGGGCACATTTTTTGAAAATGGAGGACATGCAAAAATTGCTGTTTTTTAAAAAATGTTACTTAAATGCATGTTCTTAGGCATGATCAAAATGGAGGGCATTTGGGCATTATTCCTAGACAGAGGCCAGAAATGTACTTCCCTTCTGGCCAACCCCCTCCCCCCATTCCAAACAGCACATTTGGGCATTGAAACAGGCTTTACTTAACATGGCCTCTTGCATATTTCAGAAGCTTATTCCTAACCAAACTCTTTGGGTTACACACTAACATGCTATGCATACTGAATAGTAAGGGGTTCAAGAAGGTGGGTGTTTGCCCTCGGATTCAACTGTACTTCTCAGAAGTGTGTTAGTTGCTCAAGAGACTTTGGATTTTTTTCACTGTGCGTGAGTTTGTAAAAATCAGAGCAACTTACAGTGGTCGTGCCTCAGAAGCTGGCTCATTTAATCATCATCATCATCATCTCGCTATCCTTTCTTCCTCCTTGTCCTCCCTCCCTCCTCCTCCCTCCTCCTCCTCCTCCCCTCCCTTCTCCTTCCTCCCTCCCCCCTCCTCCTCTGCCTCCAGGCCCAAGCGGAGGAGGTGGTGGGTGGCTGCCTTGGCGTGCTCCCCCCGCCCGCGCGCCAAGGCAGCAGGCAGGCAGCCACCCACCCACCGCCTACTCCACCTCACGCACCTACGCACAACCGCCTGATGCTTGGCTTGGCCGTGGCAGTCGGAGGCAGAGGCAGGAGGAGGGGCAGAGGTGCCTGCCTGGCTTGGCACGCTCCCCGCCGCCCGCCTGTGTGCCAAGGCAGCAGGCAGCAGCCACCCAACTCCGCCTCAGCCTCCTCTCTGCCTCCCCTCCCGGGCCCAGGAAGTGCCTAGCACGGTTGCGGGGAGGCTCGCGAGGCAGAGGAAGCGGTGGGTGGCTGCTTGCCTGCTGCCTTGGCGCGCGGGCGGGGGAGAGCGCGCCAAGCCAGGCAGGCACCTCCGCTCCTCTTTGCCCACCTCGCACGATTCTGTGTGACTGCACTAGGCACTTCTTGGCCTGGGAGGCGGAGGCAGAGGAGGAGGAGGAGGTGCCTGCCTGGCTTGGCGCGCTCCCCCCCCCCGCCCGCACGCCAAGGCAGCAGGCAGGCAGCCACCCACCACCTCCTCTGCCTCGCGCGCCTCTGCCGACTGCGCTGGCACTTTTGGGCCCGGGAGGCAGAGCCAGAGGATGAGAGGAGGCTGTGGTGCCGCCGGCTGGATGAGCAGCCGCACGCAGCCAGAAGAAGAGAAGGAGGTGGAGGAGGAGGAGGTGGGTGGCCGTGGGCGGGGCAGTCCCACCTTTGGCGCAAAACCGGACCGGGACTGGAGCGCCAAAAGCGGGTTTGTCCCGCCTACTGGCGGGATATGGCATCCCTAGGTATATATGAAACATAAATGAATTTCACGTTTAGCCTTGGGTGCCATCTCCAAGATATCTCTTTATGTACATATATGCAAATACAGGTATTTCAGAATCCAATAAATAAATAAATAAATAAATAAATAAATAAATTCAAAATCCTGCTAGTCCCAAGCATTTTACACAAGGGAGACTCAACCTATGATATTTACTTCAGAAAAGTTTTGCTTCCTTCATGTTCCTTCAGACCATATTACTGGCCTTTAAATGAAAATATCTTTTGAATATATGAGCAGAAATATTCACTGCCAAAAATATGACAAAAGATTTTTTTTGTTGTTTTAAAAAAGGTATTTGTTGATGTGTTCTTTCTGCAAATTTCTTTAGTATGCAATGCTCCTGCATGTAGGAAAAAACACAAAACTCTTGGAGTAGCCTCACAGCTGTTTATTTCACATCTGTGTAGGAACCATGGAAAGTTTGACCCGGGGTAGTCTCTCCTGTTAAAAATAAAAGCAAAATGAGAGCTGTTCAACAGTGAAAGACACTCCCTCGGAGTGTGGTGGAGTCTCCTTCTTTGGAGGTTTTCAACAGAGGCTGGATGGTCTTGTGTGGGGATGCTTTGACTGTGTCTTCCTGCATGGCAGGAGGACGCAGTGGATGACCCTTGGGGTCTCTTCCAACTCTATGATTCTAGAACCAAACTCAGGAATAAAATTGCTACTGAAAACACTGGTGCTTCGTGATTGTAAGCAGTTTGCTGTAGTGACATATCAAAGTTTTATTTTTATTTTAAAATACTTTCTCTTACAAAGCTGGAATAAGAGGTGGACCTTGTTAAATTTTTGTTGATGCTGCTGTTCTCTTATGGGAGGTAATGTAGTTTAAGTCAGAAGGAGAGGCCAGAAGGAGAGAAGAATAATAAATAATAAATAAAATAATAATAATAAAAGCTTTATTTCTAGCCCGCCTTTCCAGAGATCAAGGCGGGTTGCAATGGTTGATTTTGCAATCCAACAACATACAAGAAGGCTATGAGGCAAGGAGGATATTTGTCTGGGCACCCATAGAATAGAATGGTAGTGTTATGTGTGTCCCTATCATGCTGCTAATGTGGAATACAGTTGTGTTGGCTTTCTTGTTCTTAATGCAACAGGTTACAACATAGAAGTTGTAACTCCTTATTGAACCAGAAGGAGGGGAAAAAATCAAATAAGGGATGGGTCATTCTCGGAAGGTAGCCCACTGCGGTCTTGTTTAGGCATCATAACTCCATATAAAAGAGAGTCAGCTCTGCCTTCACTCTAAACATTTATATTGTCTCTTTGCCACTAATATTGTTACAGCTCTAGTATTATGCTGATATGAGTGATATCTTTTAGGGACTACCTTCTTGTTTAGGCTGACGTTTCCACTGTGAGTTTTACCTAATGCTTATCTGTAGCATCTGTCTGTGTTTTTTTTAATTGTTGCTGTTTTGAAATTTTATTATGTTTTATATTTGCTTTTGATTAATCTTAGCCACCCTGACTGATCTAAAGCACCAAAAGGCCAGGATATAAGTTTTCCAATAAGTAAATAATTAGGTTTGGATTACTTTCTCTGTACAGACAGCACCATCCCAAAATACGGGACAAGAGCATGTTGCAAGCCAGGGACCCACTGATATAACCCTGCTCCCATTAATTACATGACGCTTTCCCACCTAAATAAGATTACAATTAATGGATATTTTGACATCCTAATTCCTGTCCTTGCTGTGATGCAGACTAAAGCTGTAGCTGTTATTTCTTAATTCTTTTTCCTCACTTTCTCCTCTTTAGTTTTTCAGATTAGTACATTATAGGTCTCTGTGATGATTTAACCAAATGTGCTAGAAGGACAAAAGAAATTGATGTGCACAGTTTGGTCAAGAGTAACAAACTAAAAAGACTGTAACTTTTCAAAACATTCTAGTTTTTGATAATAAAAGGAGAGTGTGGGATATACAGTCCCACTGTCATGGGACAGGAAAGACTTAGGGAAAAGGAGAATCTAATTCACCCTCTGCTTGGTGTCTGGATATGCACTGAATCCTCTGAAAACCACTGGAAGTTGCTGCTGAAAAGTCAGCCCCCTGCACTCCTCACTTGTGACCTAGAAGAAACAGAAAACTATGTAGCATTCCTGTTGCAAAGCTTTTACATTCACATTCTTAAGGCAGTTAAGTGTTATCACTGAACTCTAAAGTGACAACTCTCCTCTTAAATCTTCCCACACAAGATAATCATGCCAGTCTCCTGTGTTCTTTGATTGTTTATGGAAACTTCTTTTAGTAATACTACTACTAGTAGCAGCAGTCATTTTTCTTCTTCTTCTATTTGTAGAACTTATAAAATATCAAATTTCATTCTGTACTTCATTCTGACTTATATTTTTGAAAATTTTCAAAATGCTTGTTAATATTTTAGCTGTCTGAAAGATGTATTAGAGAGCCATAAAAGCCCATTTGCTCTAATGTGTCTGAAGACAGGATTTAGCAATCTGTTAATTTAATATTACTCATAGTCATTTGTCCCAGTCTATTGAATTTTTAAAGTCATCATTATCAATTGTAAGCTGCAGAGCTCAGATTCTGAGGAGTTCATTAGACTTAAAAAGATTTAAATATTCTTCAATAGGTAATAGGGATTCTTCAAAACGAAGACTTTTTAAGAGCCTGAAACTGTCATATTTTTAGTTTGTGCTACTTTTGGAGTATGCTAATTATCTTTTTAAAAAGAAAAACTGTATTGATGTTTGTTTCTAGTGAGAAGAGAAGCAATTCTTAGCAAAAGAACAAGACATATAAAAACAATTGCAAACCTGTACTGAGTTGTTTAATAGTAATACTGTACAATAGCGATTTTCTGTTTTTGGGTCTGAATCACAGTGTGAGCCCAAAACCACATGCGGGGTTTGTGTCTGCTCCATTTGTATTCATAAAAAGACCCTGGTGGGAATGGTTACTGTGCCCCTAACAACTCCCCCTCCCTATTAAACCTGTAATTACATCAAGAATTGTAATTTGTCTCTGGCTTCAATGGGATAATGTCATTGCATGTCAAGTTGGAGATTATCAAGTGGAAGGGGACCCTGCTGACAGTCATTTATGTTAAATAGGAGAATCTGGGGTGGTTTTTTTTTTATTATCTCATAATGATTCAGACGGGCATAGCCATTTTCAGGGTTGGTTAATACAAGTATGTAGATAATAACCCTTTACTGCCAATTACAGGCAAGACAGGAGACACAAAGCATTTCTCTAAAATTATTCATTCAGTTGATTAGGGTTACCAGTGTTTCAGCCTATATACTTTGAGATGCAATGAAAGAGTACAGGTAACTTATGCTTAAAGTCAGTAGTCTTTAGTCACCCACCTTCTAAAATAAACAACCATTTAAAATAAGGCTTAGAAATGTTGCACTGACCTAACAATAGACAGTCTTGGGCTTTTACTTTGCCTAAAGGGTCAAAATTAACAACCAGCAATACCAAGAACAGGGGCAACGAAGTTGACAGCTTTGTATAATGGGAGTTGTAGATCAAAAAAGTAATCTTTTTAAAGCTCTGACAATTGCCTTTCCTTCTTTTTCACCGATAATCCACATGCATTTGTGCCACCTCTAGCCTCATCCTCTCTACTGGATTTCTAGTCCTTTAGGCTTGGGGGATGGTACAAAGGCACATTACTATTCCATCTCTAGCACAAGTACAGGAAGAGTATTTCTATTCGTTCATTCATTTTACTGAACCTTGCAAAGAATGTAGCACAATTGGGTTGATATTCATACATCCCTGGTAGACACCAGTTTGCAAGTGTTGTTGTTTATTGCTGGGGAGGGGGGCACTGTATAGTTTGCTGCATTTGGTAACTTACTGATGCTGTAATTTTGTTTTTGCATGTTAAATTCCAGAATTAGCTTCCACCATGATTGCAGTGTGCATCTCAAATTTGTGTATGGTCTTTAGAATAGTTTGTACTTAGGATTTATTTTGTTAGCTGCCAGCTAAAAATGAATAAGCAAGTTAAAGAAAAGAAATGAGGTAGATTCTGTTTCTTGTTTTTAAAAACCACAATGGTAAATTTCTTTTAAAGAGTGATATATGGAGAGAAACAGAATGCTTTAATTTTTATCTGTGTAATAAAAAATGATCTCTTCTTGTATACAGTTATGGTTTCCTACCCTATTAATGTTGTAATTTTGGAGTCTAAAACACTGCCAGCATTAAGATCGCTAACTTGATACAGTTGGTTAGTTTTGTTGTTGTTGGCAGTAATGCTGATTTTATCCAGACCTTGCAAGAGTTACTATTTTGGACTGCCACTTCAAGAACTCCCTTAGCCATGCTGGAGGAGGCTTATGGATGTTGTAGTCAAAAGGTAACTACCAAGCTCTTGTTTTATTATATGAGAAAAAGCCTACAGGATCAGGCAAAGGATTCTATAATCTTTTTCCATCATTGGATACTTCTGGGAAACCCACAAGAGGAGGCCAGAAACAGCAGTCATTCTGTTTGTCAGAATCCACTATGGCTTGGGTGTTACATTATGCCTTTAGAGATCCAGGCTCAAATCCCATTGTGGCCATGAAACTCATTGAGTGACCTTGGGCTAGTCATTCTCTCTCAGCTTGACATACGTCACAAAGTTGTTGCAAAGGTACAAATGGGAAAGAGGACCAGTGCTCCACAAGGTACCAATGCTCCAAAACACACTGTAGAAATAATCCAGTTTGAGACCGCTTTAACTGTGCTGCCTCAGTGCTAGGGAATCCTGGGAAGTATAGTTTATTGTGACACCTGAGCTCTCTGACAAAAAAGACTGAAACTACAGTTCCCAGAATTCCCTAGCACTGAGCCAGGGAAGTTAAATCAGTCTCAAACTGGATTATTTCTGCAGTATGTTTTGGACCAATGTAACAAATAAGTAATAATAATAATCAAAGACTTGCTGCCCAATAATTCATGCCTACCAAGTTTTGGCAGCATGTTTTCCACAAATTTGTATAATCCAATGTAAAGCCATCCTCACCAGACCCACACCTGCATGCTGAGGCAGAGGAATTTCCATAAACTTAATGACATGTTGTCTGAAAAAGTATTTCCCCTTTGACTGTTCTACATCATCAATGTTCTTATAAGGTAAACTGAATTCTACCATTCTCAGGCGGGGAGGGGTTAATGTGTGTTCATTTTCTCCTTGATAATGTATGTGCCTTCAAGTCATCTGTTGATTTATTGTAACCCCATGGATTTCATAGGATTTGTGGAGGCAAATAGTACTCAAAAATGCTTTGCCATTGCCTCCCTTAGACTGTAACCTACAGCACCTGTTATTCCATAGTTGTCTTCCTTCCAGATACTAACCGTCAGATCAGAAAAGCATCAGATCATTAAGCCCTATAATTGTCTTCATTTGTGGGTAACATCCTGAGAGATTCTGGATTGTATAGCCTGTAAATGTAACTTTTCCCTAGCTATGTTGCATAGTATCCTCAGCTGCAGTTACATGTATTTTAAAATGAAGAAATGAATGGTAACTTTATAAAATGTAGGACAAAAGGAAATTTCAGTCCTTAAAAGTGGACCCTGGCATCCTAGCTCATCACACTTTTTGGGGTAACCGGCTACCTTGGGGGCTGTCATTCTAAGGGAGTTATGGATGGTCTCTTGTACATTAACCTCTACATGGACCTTGAAAACTTTATGGCATCAGCCTATATTCTATTAAGCTTTTATATGCTGATTTTTAACAACTGTTCTTAAAAACAGTAACAAGGGATTGTTATACCTTTTTTTAAAATTAAAACATTAAAAGTGATTGATGTTACCTTGGAAAGGTTATGTCCTGAATAAAAGGAGGACTACACATTTTAAAATAAATTTAAAATCCTTATTTACTGATAAAGTTGTGCCTTAAATTAAATGAGCTCATCGTTAGTTTATATAGAGACTTCAGAATTGGCTGAATATGTGTCCATATTACTCATTTCAATTCAAAAGTCTTTGCATTTACACTGCAGTGTACAAATTCCATATATGGGTAATTCTGAGTCTTGATTTAAATTCTGGAATCTCTTTAAAAACAATAATACTTCATTATTTGTTTCTGACCAAAATGCATGCAACATATTCTGCTGAGAAGGCAATGCACTAAGCTCCTATGTCAAAGGGAATCCTCCTCCCTCCAAATATATGATCAGTTATTTTCCTCCACCCCTTCATTTTGGCTTTAATAGTCTTGGCAGCCAGTAAGTGGCTTTGCCGTGTGGATACTCCTCTTTGAAATGTTTATGCAAAGTAAAATTTATGATGAAACATCTGCTGCCATCTTCTAAAGTTTCACTTCACAAAGAAACTGTATGCTTTTAAGTGCTGCCATGTCTCTGTAGAAGTATGTGGTTTTTGTCATTTCTGAAGTCTTCCAGTCCCTACAGCCCAGAATGCCCAGAAATGCTTACAGTGTAAAAATTAAAGCCATGCAGAGACAAAATAGGTGGAAATCCTGATTAAAACCTCAGACTTCAGATTAATGTCTGGGGTCACCTTCAGCTCCTAGGGTTGATGGAATTGACTAGCATTTGGCTTTTTGTCGCCTCCAATTTGCCACCCACCCACTCTCCTTGCTGCATATCTTGTAGCTGAGGGTTAATTAGAACATGTTAAAGCTGAAGTTGTGGGGGTTGATTTAAATTCCATTCATGTGGATTAGGATGTAGCAGGGAAGCGCATTAGTATGCAGACAGAGTTCCCATACATATCTTTCAAATGACATGTGACTTGAAGACCCATCACAGTCTGGCAGATCTGCTGTGTCTTATAAAGGTAGCCCACACCATTGTATTAACCCAATTTAATTAGGTAGCCAAAAGGACCATATTTCTAAGAGACAAGATGATATGATAAAATCAATATTTATTTCAAAGGTTCTTTCAAGTATATGTACAGCATACTAAATAGGGTTTCTCATTTCTCATAAAGACTTACATTTACTTACCCATGACAATTAACTCTTCTTTTTCGAAGCACTGGGGATTAGATGGTCCTCTTGATTTTCATTATATTCTTACATCATACTGTTCCAGTGCAAATGTTAAACATAGATTAAAGAATTGTTGCACTTACAGAAACTACTATACTTCTTATTGATTTTATTGAGCTAATAACTACTGTAAAAACTTCTAATTGTTAAAAAGACTGAAGGACATTTATAGGTGGTAACAAATATGCAGTCCTTGAGGCATCGTTTTTATTTTGCTTAGTTAATGAATTATGGTGGTGGGTTTCAAAATTACAACTTTGCATTAAATTTATGTAATTTATAAAGGAAAACCAGCATGAGGTAGTGGTTTGAGTGTTAGACTAGGACTCTGGTAGATCAGAGGTTGAATCGCTCTTCAATCACAGAAGCCCACTGGGTGTCATGAGACAAGTCACATTCTCTCAGCCTGAGAAGAAGGCAAGGTAACCATTTGAAGAAATCTTGGCAGGAAAACCCAAGGGATAGGTTCATTTTAAGGCTACCATGAGTAATAAACAACTTGTAGGCACACAACAACAACAAAATTAACGAAGAAAACATAACAGCTTGCATGTAGAAGACTGTGAGTTATTGCATATTATTCCATGAGCAGTATTTCTACTTTAATGAAACTCTGTACCTGCTTTACCACAGGTATTACTGAAAATGACTCCCTTGTACCTGTACCTTGTCCCTACTAAGCAGTCTAAGGCCCTGTCAACATAAAAGATATCTGATCCCAAGAACTCCACAATGGACCTCACCACATGAGGATTTTTAAATGAGAAAATCTCCATAAAGGCAATTGGTTGACCTACAAATACTTGAAAAAAGAAAACAATATTCATCTCCTGAAATCAAGGGAGGAATTAGCAAAAGAAGATATAAATTGTCACTAGTACTTGCATTATCAAATAACCCACATTTTTAAGCAAGACATAAAATCAGGATTGGAAAACTCTGGGCCTGAACAGACAGGCCAAAATAAAGCTGCTTCAGGTCACTTTGGAGATATGATGTTTAAGGTGTGGTACATTTCAGGCAGTCTGTCCCAGGCCTAAATGATACATGCATCCTAAGAAGCCAGAAGCTGCACCAAAGCTGCGCTCCAGTCCTTAGGACTGGAGCGTGGCTTTAGCATAACTTCTGGCCTCTTAGGATGCATGTATCACTTAAACAGCATAGCTCCAAAGTGACCTGAAGCAGCTTTATTTTGGCCTGTCTGTTCGGGTTTTCTGAAACCAAACTGGATAAAACAATTGATTCAGATAATAAAAAGGAGATATCTAAATATTATAAGCTGCTAATGGAGATAGAAACAGAAGATGAAACAGTTAAATCAAACCTGACAGCACGGACCCAAAACATTGGTGAAACAATTACAATGGA
>NC_056523.1:288028792-288057661 GCF_019175285.1 Sceloporus undulatus
TAAACATGCTAAACATACTAAACTCCTTTTACTAAACATGTTGATGGAATTAAATGACCAAATATCAAAAAAGTATGGGAGAATCCTGCTATATATGGTAACGGCAGCCCGTATTATTTTTGCTTAAGATGGAAAGAGGACAGAATCCCAACCTTCGAAGAATGGATTATAAAACTAATGGAACTTTCAACAATGGACAGCGTGACAAATCAACTTAACAAAAACACGCAACAAAAATATGAAGAGGAGTGGAAAGAAACAGCTAAATTGTGGGAATCTAAGACAGAGGGTCTAAGTACAATCAATGTCTCTTTTATTGGAAACAGGGATTCAAACACACTAGCACATACGCACATATATTCATACAAGACTCAGGAAATAACGTAGTAAATGTGGGACAGATATGGGCTTTACTAACAGAAATACTCACCTGATGTAGAGGTTCTATCTTGAGAAGTCCAAATCGTGTGAGGGTTTGCAAGTCTGCTTTAATATTTAAGGCTTAGCAGTCCAAATCAGAGAGAGACTCTGACTTCAAACTGACATAGATGTTGGCTGCCAGCAGTGAGAGTGTGTAAATTTACAGCGCTTCATAAATAAAGGTCAATAATAATAATAATAATAAAGAATCTAGATAAATTGAAATTATCAAAACATACCAGCAGGAAAAGAAATCCAAAATTAATGTTAATTGGAGACAAAACAAAATAAGATGACAGGGATGAAATACTGGGTGAAATCTATAAAACACTAATTATGTTAACACTGTTAATAATGAAAACAAAGCAAGACAAACAAGAACCAAGACAATCAATTTATTATGACTGAGATTGAGAAGTTTAGTATATATGGCATATAGTGGATTAGGAAAGTGCAAAGGACGCAAGAAAAGAATGAGGAAAAATGGTGAAAACTGGATCTTTATTTAAAGTAATATCTTTGTTGTTTGCCTATATAGACCTCTGTTGGATCAGATCAAGATTATTTGAAAACTGTGGATTTATGTGATATAAGTTTTTGTTTCTTGTTTGTTAATAAATTAAAGATAAATAAAACTTTTTTAAAAAGCATGGGCCAGGATACCTGGGGGCAACCTGGAGTATCCTGGCTCTGTAGCTGCCCTGCCCTGCCCCTGTTACCTGGCCTTTTGTTCCCTGCACCGTGATGGCTCTCTGCATGGGTGTCCCACTGCATCATCTGATGTGTCCACTACTGCTGCAGACTGCTCTTCTGAAGTCAGAATGAAGCACCCACCAATGATTGCATTGCTAAGTACCTCATTCTGACCTCAGAGTGAATGTCTCACACAAGCTTAGCAGAACACCAGGAATGGAGGGCTCCATATCTTTGTTGAAGAACCAGAATAACCAGTAACTTTTTAAAATGCATGTTAAGGGTATTTTATCCCAGTTCTGGAGTGGAACATACTGGGCACCATCTGAACAGCTTGCACCAGATCCAGATGCTAGTTTAGAAAGACAAGGGATTTCCTACTTCTTTTCTTTTGGATCTGCTTGTGCATGTTTATGAGACTTGTTTCATGTTACTGAGGTTTAGTTTATTTTAACTATTCTGGACATGCAAGTGTGTGTGCACACAGGTTTATGAGATCAGAAGGGCTTTTCCTCATTTTTATATGGTTTAAATTTTCAGCTTTTTTTGTGAAATCAAATAAGCTGTTTATATCTGGAAGGGACTACACTTTAGGAAGTGAAGATTTGTGTGTTTGTGTTTATGTTAAACAAGCTACTTCCTATTTTCGTCAAGTATCAACACACCATATCACATCTGATTTTGAAAGGTAAGATGAATCGAGCCTAGTTAATACTTTGATTAGGAACTACCATAAGAAAACTCTATGAAAAATACATGAAGTTGCCATAACTTGACAAGCAACTTGAAGGAGCATACACACAACAGTAATACTAGTTAATGTTTCTGCCTGTGTGCTGCCCAATGACCAATATCCTTTCTTTGCTGATTTAGTGTATTTCTTCCACTGTGATGGGAGATTTAAGAAGGTGACACTAGTCTGGAGCACCAGTTTTAGGGCCACTTTTTGCACGAATTGGCAAGATCAAACAATGAACAGTTTTCTGTTTGTCTATTTAACAAGAATTAAAAGGTTAAGGGAACATTAAAGTGGCCCATTCTGAAAGTCTCTGATCCATCTGTCTACAGTTTTTGCAATTAATCTCCTCTTTTTGGTCTACCACATATCCATTTTCCATCCAGATATATGGAGAAATAGAAAAGTTATGTCCATTAAAATTTCTCAGTATGTTAGGGTCCAGATCAATCTGGAGTGATTAGGACATAATACTAAAACCTCATTGAGACTTGGTTTTGGGGGAAGGTTGAGGTATAAATAAAGTTAATAATAGCAATAACAGCAATACCATGGAGACATACAGCCTGAGATTCATTGCCTCTGGGAAGAGAAAGCTTCTGTGATTCCAGTTGTGATTGGTATTTGGGAGCAGTTCCATGCATTTGAATGAAATCACCATAGATAGACAGGATCACAGAAGCAGAATTCCAAAAGGTGACACTACTTGAAACATGCCACAGTCGCTAACTGTACGTCTCTGATTCCTACATTCTTGAATAGAATCCAGATAATTTATGGTCAAAACTCTAATTAACATAGAATGTGAAATCAAGGTGGTGATAGTGGTGATGATACACAAATTGCAGTTATAGATCAGTGTGTCTTATCCTGACATATAGCATAATTTAAGCCAAGTGCCCGCTACGTAAGGGGATAAATACTTGGTGAAAGAGGAACAGAATAGCATATTCTAATGTTTTTTATGCTGTTCCTCTTCATTTTTGTGCACACTGCTGTTTAATCAAATTGGCTGGCCTGCATAATTTTGTCTGTATTGTCAGTGATGTTTCTCTGATAAAACAATGCCACGGTTGCTTGTCAACCAAACTGCTTGTATCGGCATTTTCAGTTTGAACTGATAAATATTCATTCCATTTCCTTTTGTGTAAGACTTATCTTAAATATGGTCAAAGTGTGTATTAGATCAGCGATTTCTATATTTTTGTAATTTTAGATTAAATATAAATGGATGAGGTCCCAATGGAAATACTGGACATCTCCCAGTAATTGTCATTACTTTATTGAAAGCACACAGACCCTACTAAGGCCTACTGGATAACAACATCAGCATGACCTGAAATACAAAATCTTAGTCTCTTGAAAAAGCATAGGAGCTTCTGGGTAAAATTAGCATTCACCTGTCATTTATCTTTGTATGCTATTTTTGGTTGATGGAGATCTTAAAAGCTTACTGAATCCCTTTCACTGCCCCCAGTTGTTAAAGTCTAGTTGGTGCTGACACCTTGCCTTTCTGATGGGATACAATTTATGAAACTAATTACAGAGTGTACCTATAAATTGGCTAAGGGAAGGTTACATATCTAAAATAGCACTTCATCCACACTGCAATCTAATCAAACTTGACATTTCCCAGGAAGATGAAAAACTATTTTCTCTCAGAAGCAACTCAGTGTTTTTTGTGGGGGACAAAAGTGGTAAGAGGTGAAAAAAAGGTCTGCTATAAATCTTGATGAAAGCTGAAGCTATATACAGACAAATAGAATTAAGGCTGCAGTTCTGTATACACTTACTTGGAAGTAAATGTCATTGAAATCATTGCCCCATACTTCTGAATAGACATGTGTAGGTTTGTATTGTACTTGTCTTTGTGCTGCCTCCTTGTACATGAAAAAAAAAAGCAGCAGCACAAATTACAATACTGTATATACTCATTTATTAGTCTGTAAATTTTAGTCAAAACATTGACCCAAAAAACCTGGGTTGACTTATCCATGGATCAATGTAAGTACTGTACCTTAACTGTTATTAAAAAAAATCCTATAATATTTCTTCCATCCACCCTTTAGGGTGAGCACAAACAGTTATGCCTATCAAAAAAGTTTTTTAGCATCATTTTCCTTTGTTTCATCTTTGACATCCTTTGCTACACACTGCTAAGTTTTACCCTCGACTTATCCACGGGTCATAACAAAACCTATAATTTTGGCCCCCAAACCCTCCCTTTACTTATATATGAGGTCGACTTATAGTCAAGAATATACGGTGCCTTTTTTTAAAAAAAAAGTGGCTGAGATCTTGCATTATTGTAAATATGATGATGCAATTCTGTCATCGTAATTATGACTGATAATCCCCACCACCACCTACCTTTGTAGTCTGGCAGTGCTCTGACTGAAGCATTTCTAAGTTGCTGGAGATTGAAGGCTGGGAAATTATGTCCACAGCACTCTCCCAGTCACAGTGTGCCTTGAGAACTGGCAGCTGGAAAGACCCTTTGGAGTTCTGCCACTAATGCTTGTCCCAAGACTGGGAGCACATTGCAGATGTCATATCCCAGTTCCCTGACTTCCAGCACCTCAGAAACATATCTTTTGCTCTACCAGTATGTGAAGGTGAAGTCATGTGAAGTCATTCACTACCATAAATGTGAATCTTCAGCAGTCAGGATATTGTAAGTCCAGTGTCAAATATCATAATTTTTAGCCAATACTTACCCTTAAAGAGAAGAGATATGCCAAACTGTGGGTCCCAGGTTTTCAATTAGATGGATTTCTGACAACTTCTCAGCTCATCTTAAAGAAGAAAGATATTCTGATAGCACTCCCAGATATATAACATAACACCATTAGGATTACTCTCTCCACAGAGGTTAGCTGATTTTTCATGTTAGTTAACCTCAGCCTTCTAATTATAAAATAAACAGTAGCTAGGATCCTATTCAGTAATGACGGTATTGTAAGCTCAACTGATGACATTGTAATTTTACATATTTATTTTTATGACTGTTGCACCGGTGCAGTGACCAAAATTGTCCCCCCAACCTACTTTAGAAGCCAGCTAACCCCTTTTTCCAACAGAGAGGTTTCCAGGGTGCTGGAACAGGATGCTGAGGGAAAATACATCCTACTGTTTCCTGGCAATGAGGCATTTTGTGATAAGGGTCCCTGCAGTGCTTGCAGCTACTGACCACAAAGCCATACCCTCCAACATTTCACAGGTGAAAAATGGGACATTTGTGGCCAAGCAACACTTGTAGTCAATATGGCAAAAGTTGATGGATGTCTTGATGATGATGATGATGATATGGCAAAAGTTATTATTGAGGAAGAACACACACTCTAAGAGTGGCTGCAGCAGTTTGCTTTTGCCTGGACCTCTGGGCAGGACAAAAATCTCTCCACTCCTTTCCCCACCACTGAGCTGATTGAGAGCAAATTACTTTTGCACTTTAAATTCATTTTGCAGCAACTGAGGTCAGCTGAGGACCAAGGGGGAAAGTGGGAGGAAAAAAAAGACTCCTTTGACTTGACTCCTACCCAGATTGAGTTCGCTTAAATAGAGCTAGCCTTCAGGAAGAGTCCTGAGAGATGTGAAATTTACCAAAACAAAAAAAAAAAAAACAAAAAAAAAATGGAGGGGGGGGTTGGGGGTAAAATTGAATTTTTCTGAATGAAAAATGCAATAAAATATCCTTTATAAACTGAAGCTCACTTTGTTATTTGATATACATAACCTGATTTTACATAAAACTGCCATGTTTTTTAATATGAAAAGTACTTTTTATTCACAGTTGAACTTTGTTATTCCTAAATTTTTGTGCTTTGTTTAGTTTTGTTACAAATGAAGCTACAAGTTCCTGAAGTTTAATAAACACTTGAACAAGGAACTTCTTTGGTTATTGCTAGTTTGAGTCACAGACAACCCCCCCCCCAAAAAAAATCCACAATGAAAATAGAAGACACTATCAACATCTAAAACAAAAACAAAAAAATACTTTGTTTCCACTAGTTCTCCAGTGTCTCAAGTAACCCTAATGCATTCATTCCTATAAAAAGAAATATGAAAAGAAAATCAAGACCAAAAATTATAATGATCTGATTGTGTACACAGTTTTACATAAAATCTTTTTTTCTTTCCTACTGTTTAGAAATTTTTTTGGGGCAGTAAATAAGCAAATGGAAAAGGGAAGTCATGGATTTTATTAGAATAGACAGCATATGAATAAAGGCAGTTTCAACAATTTCAGGTGCAGAAGAAGCAGCCACAACAGTTCTGGGTTAAATCTGGATTTTTTTTTTCCTTCCAGTCCATTTTGTGAGTACCAGTATTATGCTACAGGAGTAGCAGGTACTTATTATATGATTTTGAATACGTTTATTATACCTCAGCATGACACTTACAACTGTGAATTTTAATAATGCCCCTAGGCTAAAACTCAGATTAGTGGAGCACAGTGACTTGTGAAATATTGCTTTTTCCCCATTACAATAAACTAATAATGATAATTTGAGGCCTTCAGCAACTCTCACATTTTCTGTGTCAAACTTCAAAAGTTTTTGAAAGTTATTTGTAATGTAATATGTGGTTTCAGATTTTTAAAACCAGCTAAATGTCTTGACATTTTTGTAACCATTTTCCCCTTCTAAGCTCTTCTGTTGGTTGAAAATTAAAGTAGCTGACTCTCTATCAGAGGACAGGGAACTGTCTTATTAAAAATAAAAATTGTAAGCTGCTCTGATAGCCTTTAGGGCTGAAGGGTGGGGTATAAATACCATAAATAATAATAATAATCTATCCGTAGATTATGAAAGTTCCCCTGTAACAAGTAGGATAACTCAAATGATGAGATCATATCAAAAGAGATTTTAAAACAGTAACACTGAAATCAAAATAATAATAATAAGACCGAAATGGGGGAAAAATTACACTGTTCTCTCAGCTTAAGATGTATATATGCAGTTTTAAAACTTTAGAGTCATAGTTGTTGACATTACAGCAGGGCATGGTTAGCCAGGGCAGGCCAGATTCCCCTCTCCAGCTACTCTCCTTATGTGGGAGTGGGGACAACATGGTTGCCTCGAGGTCAGGGGTGGGCAATTGTGGAAGACCAGAGGACCACAGCGGCCCTCCAGGAGACCTTGCATATGTATACGTATGTACATGTACATAAGGTGCAGGAGACCTTATGTATGTATAAATAAAACTAAAAAAAAATTCATTTTGATCCCTGAAGGATTTGGGAGAAAGGCTCCAAACGTGTTTTCCATGACATGCTTGTAAAATGTGGGCTAGACAACGGAACTGTTACATGGATTAGTAACTGGTTGACTGGCCAAACCCAAAGGGTGCTCAACAATGGCCCCTTTTCATCCTGGAGAGAAGTGACCAGTGGGGTCCCACAGGGCTCTGTCCTGACTTGGATAATAGAACTGGGGCATATTCATCAAATTTGCAGATGATGCAAAGTTAGGAGGATTAGCTAATACTCCAGAGGACAGGATCAAAATTCAAAAGGACTTGAATAGACTAGAAAGCTGGGCCAAAGCTAACAAATGAAATTCAACACAGAGAAATGTAAGGTACTGCACTTAGGGCGGAAAAATGAAATGCACAGATATAGGATGGGGGACACCTGGCTGAACGAGACTACATGTGAAAGGGATCTAGGAGTCCAAGTAGACCACAAGTTGAACATGAATCAACAGTGTGATGCGGCAGCTAAAAAGGCCAATGCAATTTTAGGCTGCATTAATAGATGTATAGTGTCTAGGTCAAGAGAAGTAATAGTGGGGCTTTCCAGACCGGCGCTTTGCATATACGTATACATGGGCACCGCCATTATAACGTCACAGCTGCACCACAGACAAATGGTGCGGCGTGGGTGTGATGTCCCCTCTACGCTGCAGGGCACTTGGGGCGCCCTTTCAACATCATGGGAAGGAGCTCTGAAATGGAGCTACTATTTGCCGCATGCATCGCTGGCACAGCCTTTCCTCGGCTGTGCCAGCGATGCGGCCCCTTTCTTCCCTTCCCTGCAGCTGTCGGGGTATCCTTGGAACACCCCTTTCCAGGCCACAGGGAAGCAGCCTTTTGCCGCTTCCCCGAGGCCTGGAAAAGCGGCAGATTGTCTGTATCCCACCAGTGCCACTGTATTCTGTTCTGGTCAGGCCCCACCTGGAATATTGTGTCCAGTTCTGGGCAACACAATTCAAAAAAGACATTGAGAAACTGGAGCAGGTCCAAAGGAGGGCGACCAAAATCGTGAAGGGTCTGGAAACCATGCCCTGTGAGGAAAGACTTAGAGAGCTGGGGATGTTTAGCCTGGAGAAAAGAAGGTTAAGAGGTGGTATGATAGCCCTGTTTAAATATTTGAAGGGATATCATATTGAGGAGGGAACAAGCTTGTTTTCTGCTGCTCAAGAGACTAGGACCCGAAGCAATGTATGCAAACTGCAGGAAAAGAAATTCCACCTCAACATTAGGAGGAACTTCCTGACAGTAAAGGCTGTTCGACAGTGGAACACACTCCCTCAGAGTGTAGTGTACTATCCTTCCTTGGAGGCCTTTAAACAGAGGCTGGATGACCATCTGTCAAGGATGTTTTGATTGAGAGTTCCTGCATGGCAGGGGGTTGGACTGGATGGCCCTTGTGGTCTCTTCCAACTCTACAATTCTATGATTCTGAGTGGAAATGCCTTCTACACACACTAGATATCAATTTGAGGCATTTTGGAGCAAAACAAATGTTTTTTAAAAATATGTTTTGACATATGTAGCCCTATGGAACTACATATGGCCCAACGGCCACACTTTCTCCACCCCTGCTCTAGACCATCCATGAGCTGGATTTTGACTATGTCTGGGCCACAGTAAGACCATGAGCCAGAGATCCTGATCTTTTGCATTATAGTAAATTTCATGCAAAATTTAAGCTGTATCCTAAATCCATTGTCTTTGTTACAGTTCTCCATATTTTGGCTCTCCTTCTTAATTATCACTGTTGGGTGTTTCTACTCCTGTCCTATCATATGAGGTGTTATAGCGTATTTAACTACATGGAATAAAATACGATTTCACTCACAAAATTAAATAAGATTCCTTACAAAAAAGTACAATAACATGCAAAATTCACAAAACAGTGATACCTTGGTTGTTGGGCCAAACAAAATGCACAAAATATATGATGCAAGCTTTTGAAGCTCCTCTGGTGTTTTGAAGCATCATCAGACAAAGATGTTAAAATCATGAGGGAGAAAGAAAAAAAATGACAATGTTAGTGTCACAGGACTACATTGTATCAAGATGTTCTTGTTCTCAATTAAGGTGGTAAAGAATGATATCCATGTAGACAGAAGCCACTCCTCTTTTTGGCCATGTGGGATCTGGAAGCTAAAGAGTCACGAAGTCCAACGAATTTAAACTTCATTAGCAACAGAAAATAAAAGTTCCTTTGAGATCCAGGCTGCCTCTGTCCTGTGTGAGGCTTACTGTGAGAATACTGGATCTGTGACTCTAAAATCGTTATTTTTCTCTTTCTTCTGGTTGACTTTTAACACTTTTGCTTGACGAAGAAGCCAGAGGAGCCTTGAAAACTTACATCATGTATTTTATGCATTTTGGTTGGTTCAATAAAGATATTTCTATTTTATAGATTTTGGCACTGAATTCAAGGGATGGGCAAGAAGTTTGTTTAATTTTTGGCAAAATTTTGGTTGCAGATTTTTATATATCTGGTGTATGAAAAAACTTTATATTGGAGGGGGAATGAATGTGGGGGAGACAGAAATTGTCAGGTTTGTCCATCTGGGCAAGAGTTTGGAACTTTCAAGGTCTATGTTTGAATCCTTTTGCATTCCACAAGGTTTGTGGTGCTGTGTTAGATATGGCACATCTGTTTTTCTTATTTAAAATGTCTACATGGCAAACAGATGAAACATGGCCCTTTCCATGCAGGAAATAGCAGGAATTTGACTGATGGGATTGGAGAGAATTATTTTTTGTTTGTTTTTGAAGAATTTTTTTAAAAAGCCCTCACATTTCTTCATATTTGTGACAGAAAAAAATTTAGAGTTTTAAAAATTCAAATGTGTAAAAATATATATAACACCAACAGATTTCCCCATCTTTAAAAGACTAACACCCCAGCTAATTATCTCTTCAGAAAATCCTTCTACCAGAAATATTGTACTCATTTCTTTGGGCTTCAGTAGGATGGCTCTGGAAGGAGAATGCTGTGAAAAAACCAAGCACCAGATGTGCATCTTATGTGATCAAAATAATGCTTTAGCCTTCCTTCCTCCAGCCATTTGGGAAATTTTAGAAGCTGTAGCCTGAAACATCTGAAGGCCACCACCTCTACATAAATTGTCTATGCTTATAATTCAGACAAATGACTTCATAATTAGTGCTATATCTATGAAAATAATGAACCTCCATGGCTCCTAGGTCACAGAAGAACTGAGTGAAACCTCAGAAATGATTCAGCTCCCTTTGTTATAGCAGGATACTTCAAAGGTCCTTAGTCCTCAGAGACACATACCACCCATGTTGTTGGCCTTGTCTGTTAATTGAGCTCTTGAGGCCTGGTATAAATAAGAACGGAGATGCCTGTGATACTTTGATGCATGCTTTTTCTTCCATTGACAAACATTCCAAGGGGAACATCTAGAAGCCTCTTGATACACTTTTGAACTAATGGTTCACTCATTCTCTGAGATGAAATCAGAAGAAATTTGTCTCCCATGCATCTGCTGGACAGAGGTAATAATGAGAGAGTCCTAATAAGAAAATTCAAGAAAACTCATCATTTAGCCATCCATCATTTAGAAATCTTAGATGGCAGTCATAATTGGTAGAAGAATGGAAGAGAGAACCACAGGGAACTAAGGAATTAGAGAAGCTTCTGTGAACATCTGTTCCATAGTTTCTTTCTTTTTCTTCTTTCTAGTTTCCCCCCTGGGTTTGTCAATTTTGCACCTATGTAACATTTCACATGGATTTATCCTGTATGAAAAGACTGGCTATATTTTATGACCACATTTCCTGCAGGGGAAAGGACGTTTACATTTCTTCCTAAGGTCACCCAAGGGAAATTTGCCACTCTGTTCTAGTGAGCTTTTCTTCTCCACAGGCAGCAGTAATTGCCTATTCTTAGTGGTTTGTACTAGATGCAGCTTTCTGTGGCCAGAATGCAGTGGAGAATAAAATACTATATAAACATGTTTAAGAGAGTGGGGAGCAATGTGATGAATATTCTTTGAGCAACAGGAAAGGGAGTAGATGTGTATTTTGGAATTGAGTTTATGAAACAAAAGTCTAATATATTGTCAGTCTATTTTCAACAAAATGCAACTGCCCAAATTCTTTTTCTTATAATTGAGAAAAATTGATTTTTTTAAAAAAAGAAATAAATGCACTGTGGCAAATGATTCTGACAGTTATTTGGCACATGATGGCACAAGCCATGTGGATTGGCGCATGCCAAAATGGTGCCCTGGAGGCAGGGTTACAGCATCCTGAGTGTGGACACTGCACCCTAAGTCCGCCCACAGGTCGGCATAAAGTGCCAGTCTGTATCGGGCCTGAAAGAAGACCTTTCATTACTTTTTCTATGAGAAAGAGAGTTTCTTTTTCTTCCTGTGGTATCATAACTAAAAGAAATTGTTGAAATGAATCCTGCTGTTGTTTGGTTGGTTGGCTAATACAGTTTTATTGATCTTAATCTTCATTTGGTAGTACTCAAGGTTTTTTTTTAAAAAAATATATGTAAATACATACTGATTTTTATTTTATTTCTTTATTGGTCAAGACTCTTTTTCTTCCTGATATTGTACATGTGATGGCTGCAACAATTAGTCCAAATATGGATATTTTAAATTTAACCTTGTAGTTGATGCAACAGAATTCTATGGAGGAAATTGCTAGAATTTTATTTCTCCTACCTTGGAGGATTCAAGGCAGTTAATTCACTTAAGAAGTATACTGTAGCACAGAGAGCAATATCTCTATGTGCCAGAGCAGAAGAAATAGGATTAAGTTGTAGTAGGGAGGCTTTCGTGACTTACATGACTGAACACTGCTTTTAACTACAGGTTTGAAAAACCAGTGGATTGTGAGTGGGGAAAAGAGAATGTGACAAGTGTTCCTCTTGCAAAATATAAACGCTGTGATATTTTTAGATACTATGTGACTCCTTTAAAAGATTAACCATTGTAATACTGAAAAGGCAAATGTGAAGGAGAGGTCTGTACCAGACTTCCAAAAACAATTAGCTCAGTTTCCCTTAAATTTGTCCTCTCCAGGTTGGTTTGTGAAGGACAGCCAGAGGACAAAATATATTCCTGAGTCTAAATTAAACCTGGCAATGTACACTTCTGACACTATTTTCTGCCCAATTCAGATGTTATATGACAACCCTAGACTCTAGATAACAAGAGCAAAACCTTGCACTTTCTGTCCCAGAGTTGCAAGCCAGAAAGAAATGGAAAGTACAAGTAAAAGAAGCAGCAAAGTACTCTTTTCCATACTAAAGCCCTTTGGAACAAGCACAAAGGTCCAAAACATGCTGCAGAAATAATTCAGTTTGAAATCGCTTTAACTGCCCTGACTCAGTGCTAAGGACTCCTGGGAATTGTAGTTTGCTGTGGCACCAGGGCTCTCTGACAGAGAAGGCTAAATGTCTTACAAAACCACAGTTCACAGAATTCCCTAGCATTGAGCCAGGGCAGTTAAAAACTGGATTATTTCTGCAGTGTCTTTTGGACCACAGGTAACTTTATATATTAGTGTCCTTTTTTACAAGGAAAAAAGTGAACAGGAAATGATCAAAACACAGAATATCAACTATCACCATTCACAATATGTGGTGGTGGTGGTGGTGGTGTGTGATGTGTGTCTTCAAGTCAGTTCCAGCTTATGGCAACCTTACGGTGACCCTATCATGGGGGTTTTCTTGGCAATATTTGTTTAGAGGAGGTTTGCTATTGCCTTCCCCTGAGAATGTTACTTGGTCAAGGCCAAGGCCACCCTGTGGATTTTATGGCTGAGCTGGACATCAAACCCTGGTCTCCAGAGTTGGAGTCCAACACATACACAAGTATTCAAAAAACAGTTTGGCCTAGCAATGCATGCCAATGGCATGGATCTCATAGAAAGCAATAGTTAAAGAAAGACACCACAAAACAATAGCAAATAAGGTCCTGAGCCCATCCTTGCATCAGCCCAGGGGCCTGCTATCAGCATGCACACCTTGCCTTCTCCCCTTGTTTGTCCACTGGTAATGGAACCCTGTCATTGTGTCTGACACTAAAATGGGATAGCTGGCCACATGGGTGCATTCCTGTGTCAGGTGTTGTTACAAGGGTTTGCTCACTAGTGGAGGTGCAGGGGAAGGTGAGGAGTGTGTGAGGCAACCGAGGTTTGCCATAGAGTTTCTGGGAAATGCTGCAGCAAACTGAGAGTCAATCTGACCCTCATTAAATTAAAGGACTGGAGACACCCTACCCATGCTTGGGGGATCCAGCTGCTACAGGTCAGAGGTGTCGTTGTGGGACGAGTATCACCAAAGTCCCCCTTTTCACCTCTAATCGTGGTTTAAATGCCACGTGCATTAATCTACCTAAACAAGAACTTTTACAGCTCAGGTTTTATCCTTTTTAGCCATGACAATTTGAAAGGATCCAGCCAACCAGTCACAGACCAAACAAGCCAGAATTTTTCTGTCACCTTGGTATACATCCTGACTATCACCAGACTCAATTACTCTAGTTAATGAAGGCTTGTTTGTTGGACACGAAGCTCACAACCTAGAGATAATAGAGGGGGTTTGGACCATCATTGTTGTTGTTGTTGTTATAATTATTTATTTATATAGCACTGTAAATTTACACAGCACTGTATATACAAACAATAAAATGAAGTAAACCTGCCCGTGGTGTACAATCTAAGAAATAACTCGTTTTATTAGGAATAGAAGCTGTTAGAGTTTCAGAGAATGAGACAGAAAAAAATTCTGACAGTCTTTAAATTGTTGGATTGTGATCCTAGTCCTTCTCAGCCAGCATGGACAATAGGCATGTTGGCTAGGAATGACAGGAATTGCAGCCAGTACATTTGGAAGGCACCAAACAGAGCCTGGAAACATTATTTTTTGGACAGAATTCCCGAATCCCTCTTTGGAAACTGTAATTTTTAAAATTATAAAATTTAATTGAGGAAAGCTATACAGTGTTCGTCTGTATCATCTCAGTGTTGAGTCTTTACTTGTCAGCTTCACTGGACCTCTGTTTTCTTATTTATAATATTAAAAATTAACTGTAATATTTTAAAGAAGTAACGTTTGTAAGCTGTGGCACTAGATTGGGGAAAGCTATATTAGTCTTCTCAGTGTTGAATCCTTATTTGTCAGCTTCACTGGACCTCTGTTTTTTAATTTATAGTATTGAGCTATTCATGAAGTAGGGCCATAGTAAAGAACGGCTATTTCATAAATTATGCTACACACTGTCCAGAGTAGTGTTTGGTATGCATTTGTATGTGCCTTTGCTAAAGAAAGAAAAATAAGGGAAAGTTTAAAAATATATCTTCTGTGAAGTAATAGCCATAGTTGATGTAATCAAATGCAGACACTTACAGAAGTAACTGCAAGAGTTATTTCTGATATTTCATGAATTAACCTTCCTGAAATGATCTTACCAAGTACAGTAAGTGAAGCATCAGTTCAAGAATAATCAACCCATACTGGAATTGGTACTGGTCTCTTTTTTAATGTTTGCATACTTGTGAAGCAGCAAGTGTTTTTTATATTTGGCAGAGTTTAATGAATGTGTTCCTGCAGGTTGAAGAAAGCAGCTGATGTAATTTGGTAGCCATGTTAAATAGCATTTTACAAGAGCACTAGGACAGAACTTGAAACGTTAAGTATTTTGTTACTCGTTATTTTAGAAGGTAATTTAAGATTACCAGTCATTAAAGAGTACCATATAATCTTAATTACTTTTAAAATGAATTTGAAAAGCCACTTAAACACATGGTCCAAAATGGCAAAAATCCCCCCAAATAACCCCCCAGTAACATTTTAAGAATAATACTTGTTTCACTATAAATAACAGTGTTACTTTACTTAAGAAAGCATGCATACTGTATATGAAAATATATATTACAGGTAGAATAATCATTAGTTATGTGTTGCTTATAAGGTTTAGAAGTTCTTTTGAGATAAAAATGCAATAGAAGTAATGTTTTGTTTTTTATTTGTAAATACTGAGTTACAAGGATGTAGTGGGAAATGAATGGGCTGTAACTTCGTAGATGTTTGAGGCCTTTGTACTAGTAGTGTTGTTATATTTGCTTTTATTTATTTATTTTTATTCCGTCTTTCTCCCAAAGTGGGACCCAAGGAGGCTAACAACATATATAAAACACATTAAAACAACAATTAAAATTGTACACTTAAAATTGTAAAAATGTAAAAAATTACAAATATAAAATTTAAAACATACAAAGTTAAATATGATAATCTAAAACCAACCCCTTCATCCCCCAATAAAACCAATCCTGCAAGATTTTAAAAGCCCTGTTTAAATAAAAAATGTCTTTGCCTCCCGGCAAAAGGCCAGCGGAAAGGGGGCCAGCCTAGTCTCCCATGAAAGGGAGTTCCGTAGAGTGGGAACACTCCTTTTTTCCTGTTCAGGCCTCAAAATGGATTGCAAAAGTTAAAACAGCTAAAGAAAGGGGGGGGGGTGTCACATGATGCAAAATTTAAAAATATAATTGAAATATATTCACTATATTGAATATAATCAAAATATAATTGGACAGTCATTATGATTAAAAACAACTAAAAATATGAACATTATAAAAACAACAAATATAAACAATACAGCATATTATTAAAGGTTCATTTGTATTGAACAATCAGTCCCCAAGGCTTGCCTACTAAAAGAACAGGGAGCTTATGAGTCTAACCTTTTCCTAGGGAGTTCTAGAACATGGGAGCAGACACCAACAAAGTCTTTTCCCTTGTTCCCACAGGATGTACCTGTGAAGTTGGTGAGACAGAAAAAAGGGGCTTCCCTGAAGACATCAAAATATGGGCAAGCTCAAATGGGAGAATACAGTCCTTCAGATAACCTGGATTGTAGCTGTATAAGGTTTTATAGATCCTAACCAGCACTTTTAACTGAGTCTTGAAACAGATGGGCAACCAGTGGAGCTGCTGCAAAAACAATGTTTCATAGAAATGAAACAACACATTTCTACTTGAATACTCCAACCTCATATTAAAATGTTTGTGAACCAAGTAAGGCAAAGTGAGGGACTGGAAGAAACAAATTCACTGAAAGGAAGATAGGCAAACTAGGAGAATGAGAGATGGTCCAACAGAAGTGTTAACGGTAACAACCTATTTCATAACCTTGGTTGGGGAAGTGTTGTTTTCCCTTTAAGCTCAGAAGAAAAGCAGAGGAAAGGCACATGACATTTCAGGTTTACTTTCCCCAAGTGTAGGCGTCCACTGCAAAAAATATCTGCATGCAATGGCCAAATGAATATTTTGGATATAGCCTAAGCCCCTAGTAGTACTTTTTGTTGTTGTGTGCCTTTAAGATGTTTCTGACTTATGGCGAGTCAAAGGCAAAACTTAGTCAAAAGGTTTACTTCTCAAAGTTTATCAAAACACTGTTCAAATATTGGACTAAGGCTCCGGGAGACCAGGGGTGCATCTACACTATAGAAATAATGCAGTTTGATGCCATTTAACTGCCATGGCTCTACTCTACAGAATCCTAATTTTGTGAGGCACCAGCAATCTTTGGCAGACAAGGCTAAACACCTTATAAAACTGCAGATCTAGGATTCCATAGGATATAGATGCACCCTCAGTGCGGAATTTTTGAGTGATTCAAAAATTGAAAAAGATCTTTAGCTACATTATCTTATACAAAATTGTGAAAGAAAAACACCCTGCGAATTCCCCAGAACTGTTTTAAGTTAATGTTACAGTTTTAGATTCTGGAACATATTTCTTTCTTCAGATAGTAGCTGGGTTTAGAAATATTTGCTTTTAGCCAAGCAGCTCATTGAACAAAACTAAAACAGATGAGGATATAGGACTCCATGGATAGCCTTCTTTTACGATTATAAATAGCTTCTGTGAGCTTTCTGGCTGAAATCAAGTATTGCAAAGTGCAAATGAGTGGCTCTTATTATCTGTAAGCACCTCAGAAAATCAATTTATAGTACTTGCTGCAGACTGACAGAGGGAACCTTTATAAATATATTAAAATGACGAAAAACCTTCTAAGGTTTTATAATATATTATTTATACTGCATAAACCCAAGTGGTTCAGTGTGAGAGAACTGCAAAGAGGCATTTGAAACTGAATTTTTAAAACGGGTTTGCTAGTAATGTGAAGAAGTGGGAAAGCTTAAGAACAGTAACTGCTCAGAAGATGATTCAACACATCAGGATTTGATTTTGTAAACTTTAGGTCAATATTTTCTTTACTTTAGGAAGATACAGATTTATTAACTTTTATTTGAATTCATAAAAATCAAGTTCCTTAATATAGTTTTATTTTTACTTGTATCAAATGCCATTTTAATGACACAATAGAATTCTTATACAGGTAATCTGTACTACCTTGTCTGAAATGTACTGATAGCTGCATGTGATATTTGTAAGTACTTTTAGTTTGTTGTCCACCACATATGTACAGTATGATTAGTCACATCATTTGTTGGGCAACACATACTACATGGTTTTACATGGCAAAGGGCAAGGATCCATTCACTGGAGAGCCCAGCGGTTGGTTAATCCCCTTCCACCACTACAGTCCAGGTGCTGTGCAAATGCAAGGTATGATGTGAGTGTGGAGTCTACCAAAGTCACTGGGCCTCTTTGGCCACTTCTATCTCTCCCTCTATCCACCTGTTTATATGTTTGCCTTTTCCCCAAAGCTGGGACTCAGGGTGACTCGCAAGATTAAGAAAAATGCAAGTAAACTAGATATAGATAAAACATTTAAAATTTGTGATTCAAATAGTATTGAACAGTCAACAGCAGTGATACTCAAACTCCTGTTGTGTTTGGAGAGATACTGTAGCCTCAAATATGTCTTAGTCTGAAACAGATGGCAAAAAAACTTTCGCTTATCTGCTTTCAGCCTATATGTTAGATTCATATATCTACCCTTTTAATGACAAAAGATGTCTATATTTTGTATGATTTCTGTAAACAGAAAAACCTCTTTACAAATATGCTGCATAGAGGGGATTTAGAACTAAAATTGTCTTATCTTATTATATTTGTGTAAGAGAAAAGTAAGTGAACCACCTTTTTATTTATTAGGACCTTCTTCTTTTTAGACACCAAATGTTTTTTTAAAAAATTGAATACAATGTTATATACTCAAGTATTTTTGCCAAATTTTACTGAGACAATGCCTTCTGTTAAATGATGTAAGGATCAAATGAATGGGATTTTTTCCACGAGTCAATTTCTGGTGCTATTTGGTCGAGTATAAATGAGTTTTTTACAATGATACTGATATTATGTTTTGACTCTATTATGAGTACATTCATTTCATAGACAATTCATCTATTTTGACATAATATTTTCATATTGAAATCATAAATTGTGCATTGTTGGCTTTGATCTGCTTCATATTGATATTTCTGTCATTCTTTTGTTACCTTAAATTGCTATATTTTTTTTTTTATCAAAAATCATGTTGGATTCAATTTACAAGCAACGAAATTCACATAAGCTTTTATGAACTTGAATGCTAATTCCCTGCTCCCTTCTGTTCCTCTTTAAATGTTTAAAAATATACCTATTATTATCTTATATATTTGTATTTGTCTTTTCACTAGAAAAAATAATAAGTATCTAATAAACAAAACTACCATTTCATTTTAACAAGAAAGTTTTAAAAAAACTATTTTAAAAATCTTGAAATTTCGTTGACATCTTGACTTTTCATTGAAAACAGTTACAAACAGACTAGCATTAACTCAGAAGTAAAAACCTTCACCATATGGGAGCAAAACAAAGGAAAGTCCTCCCCCATGTGTCTTATCAAGAAGAGAAGAGCCATGGTTGGCACAGTGTTATAATACTTGTATTTGAGCCACTCACAAACCACAATGTTGTGAGTATAATACAAACCAGTTGGGTTGCAGTTAATCAGCCTTGCATCCTTTCAAGGATCTAAAATGATTACCCAGCTTGTTGGTAGGGTAATTGGCTTACACGTTGTTAAAACTGCTTCGGAGTGCTTAACTGATAAGCGGTATAGAATGTACTTTATTGCTATTAAAGCCATCTCTTGTGGATATCCTCAAGAGATCTTCCTGCAGATTCTTGGCAATCAGGTTATAATAAAAGTCTCTTGCAAGTATATGCCCAAGCTGCTTAGAGAATAAAGGTTAAACTATCATTGATTGAATTTCTAGTAGAAATTACACAAAATAAATTACACTCTAAACTTTGAAAGATGCTTTCTTGTTAAATAAAAAAACACATAGTATATTAATAATTCATTTATACCAATTCAAAAAAAGTTATAAATGTTCAACATGTTAGTAAAAATATAGAAATGCGCCTTCACCTGGCTATTTTTTAATACTACTTTCCCTATGACTTTAATGCTGCATTCTATACACATTACCAGGAATTAACTGCCACTGAACACAGTAGTTATTACATCTGAGTAGACAGAGTTTGCCATATTCAGAAATGACTTGAAGGCACACAATACACAGACATGCCATGATTGCTCTTTATATTTATGATGGTATGAATAATATGTTTACTGCAGACATGACGCACAAGGGCTTAACAAATATTTAGTTTCAGCAAGATCTTTAATGAAAAATCTTCTGCTCAGTACAAATTGAATAGGAAAAATAATGAACTGTCAGCAAATGTGGTGAGGAACCTTTGTTCAACTGCTAATTAGCTTTTGATGCGACAGAGACCCCATATTGTCTTGCCTTTCTTGAAATGCCCTTAATTTTGTAAAAAAAAAAAAAAGCAAAAATGCTTTGAAAGTTACACAAAAGTTTTCTTTCAATATTATTATTTCAATCCATTTTTTTAAAGGTGGGGAAAACATATGGATGATACCATTTGGAGAAAATGCTTTGCATAATAAACATCAGCCTCATATGTCTTGTTTAAAATTTTTAGGTTGACAGGAAAATTGGCATTCAATAGGTATTATTTCATCTAGGGCAAGCAAACAAGTATATATAGAATTACAATGAAACAACAGATGGCTCTGGTATTCTCTATTTCTCAGTCAGTCAGACTTCTAACTCTATATTAATGAAAGATGATTTATTTTCAGAATTTTCATGACTTTTTATGTTCACTGTATGAAATTGCATTGAAAAATTCAGTTTTTGAACAGCCAGTGATTGACGTTCAACTATGATTGCAGATGAGCTGGAATGATTATACTGAATGCTTTCAATCATTCAAAACAGTCCCATTATAGATGTCGATCGATTGTGGACAAAACACAGAGTGGACAGTTGCACAAAAAGCACTGTCTTGGTGTCCCACACAGCTTCAGTAGACTTCAGTAAGAAATTAGCTGGGAAATTACTCATAAATGAATGTAAGTACTCCTCCCTTTACAATTTCTTCACACCCTGTTGTTGTTTGATCCAATCAGATAGGTTTTCAATACTTCACTTCTCCAGTGAATAAAACAACGTATCTGTCTCATATAAAGCTCCTTAATCTTATGAAAGCCAAGACGAAAACATCCTAAGGATAGTAGTGAGCACATGAATGAAAAACAATGCAATGTGCTGATTCAGCATAACTAAGAAATGACTAGCATATAGTTCAACAAGTATCAATGTGTTAAAAACCAGGAGCTGTCTCCAGTCACAGCCAGTCTTTATTCTAAGAGCATAAAAGACAATAAAGCAGATAAATGCAAACAGGTCGTAATGATTTGAAGATAAACTGTACAAAGCATGGAGTAATAGAAAAGTAATATTTAATTAAATATATTAAAAATAAATACTAATATTCAAAGAAGAAAGAATAAAACTAATTGAATTTCAAACCTAGTGCCACAAGTGAAATACATGAAACTGCTCAAGGGTGTTACAAGTTATTATTTTGTTGTCAGTGCATTCCTTCACTGGGTATCACCGGTGCAGGGAGTGGGGCTTCTTAAGGCGAGGCTTCTGGTGAGGCTTCTGTGGTTGGGTTTCATGGGCAGGACTTCTGCAGACTTTTGCTCCCTCTCCCCATGCTGGACCTTCCTTTTTCTGATGAGGAAAAGGACTGGATGACACGTGAGGACAGAGCACGCATGGGGGACAGTGCACATGCAGGGGGATGGAGCAGATGCCCTGTGCCCCAGGAGATGGAGCACCACAAAGGGGCAGAGCGCCATGTGGGGGAGTTGAGTGATGCCCGTGTGAAGGTGAAGGAGTGTGGGGATGGTGCAGAGGGGGTGACCAGGTTTCACCCCCTTCTAGGGGTCACTCATTGTGGGCTGTTACCCCCCCCACACACACACCCAAAGTGGGATAAGAAATATTAAAAAAACAGGTTAAACGATCATTTCAGTGATGCCACTATTTGCTTTCAAATTGATTTATGGCAATCCTCGGAATGGGCCCTGGTTAATCAACTACTCTGCTCATATCTTGCAAACTTCAGGACCATGACCTCCTTGATGAATCAATAGACTTGTGCTGTGGTGTTCCTCTTTCTTACTGCCTTCTACCTATTATCCTCTACAACTATTTCTACAACATGGTCAGGTCAGTTAAATGCTGCTCACCTGCCAGGTATCGGACTCACATACAGCATTTTATCGGGCGTATTGATGTTCCAAATATATTTTGGACTCCAAACCGTAATAATTTTAGCTAGGAAAGATGGACTCTGTGGGGCAGGATGTCTGGAGTGTAGCCCAAAACAATAGGGACTGAACCGATTCAGGGAAGGCTGACTGACAGGATCATCCATTATCTAGACTTAACTTCAATGAAGGACTCCACTGTTCCCAACAGTTTTTTCTCTTTGTTCTTCTGGAAGGCTTTATAGTTTCAATTTATTTATCTAGAACAGTCTTTACACTTGTTTTTCTTATTTATCTGCTTGTCATTATTTTATAGATTATTAGTGCACATGTGCAATACGGTAGAAACAAAGTCACTGTTCTTTCATATATTAATGTACTTCATCTTGCTTTTTTCCAGCATATCAAAACAATTCCAATAACATTTTCATATATTATATATCATATATATATATATATTATTATTATATATATATTAGATGGGACATAAGGCTGGCAATATGTGTACTTCCAGATATTTCAAGACTCTAGAAAGCTGAGTGCTATAGTCCAATTTGGAAAGCCTGCATTTCAGTTCCTATCAGTTTATTGATACGTTATTTGTATATTCTTATTTACCTATTTATTGCCCTTACACCCCACCCTTTCTCCCACAAGGGATTACAAGGTAGCTTACAATAGCTTAAAAACAAAGACAGTTAAAACACTGATAACATTGATTATCAGTTTATTACAAACATGATTAAACAGTTAAAAAGGAATTAAGTTCAGCAAAAAAGTTTTAAAAGTACAGCCACCACATTCCACACATATTGCCAACTCCATAATTACATTTCAAAAGGCTTGCCTAAATAAGATGTCTTCACTGGCCAGTGAAGAGACAGGAGGGAGGTGAGCAATGGTCTCCTGTGGAGGGAGTTCTACAGTGTGGGAGTAATACAGCTACCTCACAAGTCTTCTGCAAGCACACCGTGAGCATGGTGGGACTGTGAAAGGCCCCTCCCCAGCAGATCCTAATACACCCTCTGGTTATATAAAACGATATGGTCTTTCAGATATTCTGGACCCAAGCTGTGTGGGACTTTTAAAAGGCTCAAAAACTAGCACTTTGAATTCTGCTGGAAATGGACTGGTAACCAATGCAGCTGTTTTCAATGGGTGAGGAGGGTCATGTGATCTCTGTGCCCAGCCCTTGTCAACAGGATGGCTGCCGCATTTGAATCACTGAAGTTCAGAAAAGTTTCCAAAGGCAGCCTCCATGGAGAATGTGTTATAGTAGTCCAGATAAATGTAATCTGGCATATGTGTCATAACCAGATATGACTTCTCAGAGAATAGCCACAGCTGGTGCCTAGTTTTTAACTAGTGGCAGCGAGGAAGGATTTCTTTCTGCTGTGCCACCACCACAATGGCATAGCCTTTCCACTAAGCTTAAGCCATGTTCAATGGACTCATCTTCATATAAGCCTCATCACTCTAGTCTCTGTCCCCACTGATTCCATCACCACCAGCTCCCTAGTGAACCAAGGGGCTTGCTTGGCTCCACTTCATGACGAGGGAATACTTAGGAACAATCTTGTCCACAACCGTGGCCATTTCCTTATTCAGAGATCAGTCACAGCTTCAACAGGATCACTTGCCAAGGCAACAGAAAGCTCCCTGAAAGCCTGAGGAATCCATCCGGATCCAAAGTCTTTGGGGTGGACCATCTTAATAACCCCCACCCTTGCAGAGGCTCTGAGTTGCCGTAGTCTAAACCCACCAGGTCGTGATCAATCCATGACAACAGAACGTAAAAAGTTCCTGCACATTCAGATCACTGTTATCCATCTGCACAGACGAAAACTAGGTTCACAATGTGTCTTGCAGTATGGGTGGCACTAGATACTACTGGGACAGGCCCATGGTTGTCATAGAGGATTTAATGCTATTCCACACATGATTTATCTAACAATCTCCTATACTACCAGAAATTGTCAAGTTGCTTTAACACATCAAAAACAGTGAAAGTCATTGGACACTACAGTTGTCTTGTCATGAATTAGAACATAAAGTAAAACAACTGTTTTAGAGAGGAGGGCATAAAGAGGTGTCCTTCTCAAATTCTGGACACTGGATTAATATAAGGACACAAAATTAACTAAGGAAATGGGGCAGCAGAAAATAAAGCAAAAAACCAAACCGTTTGTGGGCTTGAAGCCCAATGAAAACACCAAAGATTTATTAGCCTGTTAGGAACAATGGCTGCACACATAGATACAAGCACTTTCCCTTTAAGTAAAAGCAAAATGAAACCTAGTAAGTATAAAATAATAGAAACACTCCCCTACCCAAAAATGCCAGGTACATTTTAAATTGCCAAGCAAATATGATGCTGGAGCAAACTAGACATATGTTTCTATCATCTTGGAATTTAAAACAACTCAGACTTTTAAAGCTCTGAACCAGTATCCATGAACATTTTTACTCAGAAATAAGTACTGACAACTAACTTGTTCTCTAACAAATGTGTTTGAGATCGTTGGCCCCCATGTTTCTTTTTTAATTTCAAAATGAAAGCTGGAACAAATTTTGCAGGATGGTTTATTCCACTGATGTGACACTTAACAAATGATTTGAGAAGCAACCTTCCCCTCAATATAGTCTGCAGTGTAAGCTTAAAGCAAAGCAAAAAACTGGGTTTCTTATGCTTGCATCTCAACACTGACACCTGTTAGTGCCATCTGAGATCAAGTTCTCACTTGCAGGTGGCAGAAAGGCCTGGGAACACCTATTTAGAACAAAGGCTCTGATGCACCTTTAGGAACTATGTGGGATTGTATTGTGATTTATAAGTCATGCTAAATGAACAGACCTCTATGTGAACTTTAAGAGAGAGGCAAGAGTGTCCTTCAATTTGCTGCTACATTTTAAAAGGTGATGCATGCATCTACTCTCAACTTTCATCAGATGGTATCAGCTGCCTGGGGAAAACAGTCTGTTGCAGATTGTTTTGATTAGTGCATTTCCACTCTAACACTTTGGGGATTCTTTGAAACACTCAAGCATTTCCCCTGAATAACTCTAGAGTAAATGCCATTCTTTTAAATCAAGTTTTATGCACCTAATGCTCTTGATTGCCCAAAATAATTGTATCAGGGGGTTTTTTACTAAAAATATTGATTTGCTGTGTCATTTGCCAGCTTTTGTGATATTTCATTTGCTATCAAATGGCTGTCATTAATCAACTATAGACAAACCACTGACCATTTTGCCCCCATTAGATACACAGGGACAAGTTCCCCCATAAGTGTTGTATGTATCCACCTTCAAATGTTGTTCCTATTCGATTTTGGAAAACCAAAACAAAAGCAGCATCCACCTAAAACAAAGTATAACAGCAAAAGCTAAATAAATAAATATTGTTTTTCAATTATATTTACTATCGATAGCCCCTCTTTGCACCAAGTGTTCAAATGCAGTACTTTGCTTACACAAACTATTGGACAACCCACTGCACACCTGTGGTGCTTTGCTTCTGTGTCTTTTCCACTGCAACCAGGACCAGTTTGGCAAGTGGCACAAAGGCAAACAAGACCCACCCCAGCTGCATTTTTAGTGTGCACAGACACAAAATTAGAGCCCAGCCAACTAAAGACTGGAATGATATTCAGGTTGAAAACATCTCTCTTTGCTTTCAACTTCACATTAGCAGCTTTTCATAATAATGCATCCTAGATTAAAAATTATTTCCAGCATCACACACAAAAGGCTCAGTCTTTAGAAGTTTGGCTAGTCTTGATCATAGCCTCTGCTGAAGACTGTATTTCTCAGTCCAGGAAAAGATTATTTTTCTCCTTTTTGTGTCTGAGAATGTCTTTTGGGAGTATATGCATGCCTGGATGTTTGCCCAGTATGACTCCAGGGATAACTCCCTTAAACTGGTTTAGCCTTCACTTTGTGAGATTTTTTGTGGACAGTACCAACAAAAGGAAACAATATGCCCAGAACAAAGATGATGTGGGGGACTAGCCAGTCCCTGAAGGAAAAAGATGTGGATATCTCTATAAATGTTCTAGTAAAAGATTTCAGAGGGGAAGGAATTCAAAAAGCTGAAGTAAGAATGACAGGACAAGATGCAAGAAGTGAGTAATAAAATGGAACTACATAAAAATTTATTCATCTTTACTTTTGTTTGTTTGTTCACCTCCATTAGTGGTTAGTTTTATGTAGTATTTTTTGTCTTTATTTAGTTTTTTTTAATTAATTTTTATTTGTACAATAAAAAGGTACCATAAAAAAGGCTAAAAAACTTACAGAATCTTACAATTATAAAACAATCTTTCAAAACTTTCAAAAAAACTATCTTTCTATAAAATCTTATACAGTTTAGCTTGTCTGGAGTAAGTGGGACCATAGTGATCCCTGGCAAGTTTGAGGGTGAATAGTATAAATTATGTTATTATAATTTGATGAAGGGAAGCCATTTTCATGAAAAGATTCGTGACTATGCTGTTTTGAATTGTATTTCATGTTATCTATTAATTTTCTCATTGCCCATGGTCTCCAGGACACACCAATTAGTGCTGGATTTACTTCTTTCCAAGAAGTAAAAATCTTTTCCTGACCTTGTCATCCACACTTAGGGTTGCCATATAACTCGCTGCAACCGGGTCTTTCCCGGTTTTGGCTGCACCTGCCCGGTCACGGCACGGGTGCAGCCAAAAACCGGGAAAATCCCGGTTGCAGCGGGGTTGCTAGGCAAACCCTGGGGCCTCGCTGCCTCCTCCACGCGCATGGCCGCGCGGAAGAAAAGGAGGCAGCGAGGCCTGGGACGGAGGAGGCTGCAGAGGAGGAGCGCCCCTTGGGCGCAGCCCGCCCACCTCCCCGCCTCCTGCAGCCTGCTCCCTCCTTCCTGGTCTCTGCGGGGGCCAGGAACGAGGCGAGGCCCCGGCCATGGCCGGGCTCCCCCGCCTCCTCCTAAAGCAGCGACTGTCTCGCCTCCTTCCTGGTCCTGAGGGGGCAGGAAGGAGGCGAGCCCCGGCATGGCGGCACTCCCTGCCTCTCTGGTCCTGAGGGGGCGGAAGGAGGCGAGGCCCCGATCTTGGCCTCCGATCGCGGCGAGGCCCGGGGCCCAGGCGGGGAGGGAAGCCTCCTTAAGTTGAGGCTTTCCCTCGCCGCTTGGCCTCCGCTCCCCGCCGCGATCGCGAGGGAAAATGTAGGACAAAATTTTCAAATGTAGGACACATTTTGTGTGTCCTACATTTGAAAATTTTTGTCCTACATTTTCCCCGGTTTGGAGGTCCAGCACACTTGGCAACCCTATCCACACTACATAATTATAGCATTATTATTCCAACTTAACTACCATGATTCCATCTCTGGAATCTTGGGGTTTCTTGTTCGGTGAGTGCTGGAGCACTCTGGTTGAGAGACCCCTAAACTGCCAATTCTAAAATGGCCTAGCCCCAAACAGGTTGAAAATGATCTCCATGTCCCTTAGAATACTGGGGGAATTTGGGGGAGTAAACATGTGTGGGAAGGTGTTTTGTTTTTGCAGGACGCAGGTGTGATGGGAGGGTATGAATTTCCTTAAATCTATTGGGGGGGCACTACTGTGCTCTCTAGCCTTCCTTTCACATTCCTTTCACAGTGGGCCCACTCACTCTACAAATGTGGTATCACCTCAACCTGGTATTAACTTAATGGAGCAGGTGTTATAATACTTCTTAATACAGAGAACATGTTCATGTTATTAATACAACAAAACAAATACTTAAAGTTTATGCTGAATGTGCATGTGCATCTTCCTGTATTTCTGGATTCATTTACACCGTAAACACATGTCAACAAAATCCTGATTACCATAATACAAAAGCCACTCGATGACAAAACACAACTTTAAAAACTGCAACAAAAGTTACAGCACTCAGCCAGTAAAGCCCTTCACACAATATTCAAGGCCTGCATGAATAAAGAGATTTTGCTTGCCAGCAGACATCTCCCACAGACCCCAAATTATAGACACCTGCTTTGCTTTATGCATCCATAAGATATTGATTATTCCTGCTTTAATACTCCCTTCATCCCTAAGACAATGAAAGGTTAAGTATGGATTCTCCAGAATCCCATAACAGATGCAGAAGTCATTCTAGCTATTAAAAAAGCATTATATTCCTCCAGCCTTGAAAACTGGCACTCAGCTGAATCTGCAGATCCATAGTTCCTTTTATGTACAAAAAAGATATATCTAAAATAAATGTTTACTTCATACATAGGCATCGAAGAACAGCTCACAGTTGGGAAGAATGACACCATCAATGTCATTAGTATGCACCATGGAGATATCTATTTAAATTTTAAGGAGATATGGGTATGAGGCACATTGCTCCTCCAAGTGTGTGGGGGCAGCCCTATACAGGATCTAGAGCGTGGTTCCCAACCTTCTCATGCCGCAAACCCATTAATACACTTCCTTATGTTGTGATGACCCCAACCATGAAATTATTTTCATTGCTACTTCATAACGTTAATTAAATAGGTGTTTTCCAATGGTCTTAGGTGACCCCCCCGAGCCCAAAGGTCCCGACCCACATGTTGGGAACCACTTATCTAGAGGATGAGACTACAAAGGCTTCAACCTAATTTGTGGATTGCTACAAATGAGATATCTTTTTATCAGTAAGTTATAATTTTTGTCCCATCAGGCTTTGGGGAATATTCACATAAAAAGAGCTTTTCTTCACATGAAGTGTGTTAATAATACTTTTAGTCTTTGTTTTTAAATCATATTTTAAATGGTTTTAATTCTGTGATCAGTGGTGGATGGGACCCCTGGGAGGTTGTGGGAGTTGCTCAAGGGGGGAGGGGGCACAAGACCTGGAGGCTCTGATCCTTCCTCCTCCTCCTCCCAAACAGCTTTATGTGTAAAATTTACACATGCATTGAGTTAAATATTGAATTTACGAGTAGTCTCTGACATCACATGGCTCTTCGACTTAGTGCTGGAGATGAGCACCACACTCTATGGTCGGACACGACTTGAATACCTTTACCTTATTTCCTTATAAAATGTTAAAATATTGAATATACATGAATGTGGAAATGAAAAATAGCACACTATAATAAACCAAATATTTTTTATTCAGATACAGGGGGGGGGGGGAAACTGTGCATGTAGATTAAAGTAGGGTCCCAAGGATAAAA
>NC_056523.1:288057686-288064057 GCF_019175285.1 Sceloporus undulatus
GCCTCAGGCCTCGCTGCCCTCCTTTTCCTCCGTGCGACCATGCGCGGGGGAGGAGGAGGAGGGCAGCGAGGCCCCAGGGTTGCCTTGCAACCCCGCTACAACCGGGCTTCTCCCGGTTTTTGGCTGCACCCGTGCCGTGACCGGGCAGGTGCAGCCAAAACCGGGGAAAACCCGGTTGCAACCGGGTTATGGCAACCCTAGCTGCAAGTAAATCCTGCCTGTTATTGCTTATTATCAAAGTCATTTTGCCCTAATGAACAAAGTCTGCCTTCAAGAATATACTGTAGTGCTGTTTTCTGTGAGTGTGGATCTTATCTTTGCAATTGCCTGTCCTTGAACCAGTATTGTTATTATTAGAATAGATTACTTGATGTAATCTTCAGTAGAGTTTACATTGCCGAAGCTACAGTTTAGAAGAACAGTATCACTGAATTTACATCAAACTGCCCTGAAAGTTTAAGACATGGGAGGCTTCACTGCCTTGAGAGGGTTTAGCCCTTAAAAACTAAACTACAAATGACAAAAATAATTTTAAATAGATTTAATTATTTAATTTTTAAAAATAAATAAATATTCATGCATTCCTAAGCCTATTACTTCCATTGCTTATGGAGTTCTTGTCATCAAATGTGGTTATAGAAAATTTATCCAGCCTAAATATTTCTCTTTCTGTTTACTTCTTCACCTCACTTTATTATTATTATACTTTATTTATATTGTGTGCCTTCAAGTCGTTTTGGTGACAGTCATAGGGTTTGCTTTCTTGGCAAGTTTTTCACAGCAGGGGTTTGCATTTGTCTTCCTCTGAGGATGAGAGAGTATGACTTGTCCAAGGTCACCCAATGGGTTTCCATGGCTGATTGGAGACTGAAACGTATTCTACAATTGTGGTTGTGTGTTTTGGTATGTTGTTGTTTTATTGTGCCTTCAAGTCACTTAAATATATAGTGACCTTAAGAACTATAATTTATTCTGAAGGATTTGCTCTTGCTCTCAAAGGGTGAGAGAGTGTGACTTGCCCAAGGTCACCCAGTGGGTTTCCATGGCTGAATGAGGTCCATGGTCTACAGAGTCACAGTCCAATGCCCAAACTACTATATCACTCTGGCTGCATCAGCACTGCAGAAATAACCAGGGGCACCAGAGCTTCACTCTCATGCCACAACAAGCTACAATATCCAGAATTCCATAGCGTTAAGCCATGGCAGTTAAAGTGATGTCTAACCGGATTGTTTTTACAGTGCAGATGCTGCCTCTCTCACCTCTACTACTTACTTGCTTGCATTCTTCAAAACTAAAGAACCTTCAGGACCCTAGTTCCCAGCAAACTTCTTTTCCCAATATTTCTGCAGAGTTGATTGGACCAAAGATGTATTCCAGATTGTTCAGAGAATCCTGAATATCAGAAAGCAGTTTTTACCCACTGAACTTTGACCCATGGAAATGTATTGTGAACAGGTAGGGTTGCCATAGTGCCGGACCTCCAAACCGGAAAAAATGTAGGACAAAATTTTCAAATGTAGGACACAAAATGTGTCCTACATTTGAAAATTTTGTCCTACAATTTCCCTCACGATCACGGTGGGGAGCGGAGGCCAAGCGGTGAGGTAAAGCCTCCACTTAAGGAGGCTTTCCCTCCCCGCCTGGGCCCCGGGCCTCGCCACGATCGGAGGCCAGGATTGGGGCCTCGCCTCCTTCCTGGCCCCCTCAGGGACCAGGAAGGAGGCGAGGGGAGCGCCGGCCAACGTCGGGGCTTCAGCTCCTTCCTGGCCCCCTCAGGGACCAGGAAGGAGGCGAGGGGAGCGCCGGCCATGGCCGGGGCCTCGCCTCGTTCCTGGCCCCCGCAGAGACCAGGAAGGAGGTGAGCAGGCTGCAAGGAGGCAGGGAGGTTGGCGCGGCTGCGCCCAAGGGGCGCCTCCTCCCTGCAGCCTCCTCCGTCCCAGGCCTCGCTGCCCTCCTTTTCCTCCGCGCGGCCATGCGCGGTGGAGGAGGGCAGCTAGCAACCCCGCTGCAACCGGGCTTTTCCCGGTTTTTGGCTGCACCCGTGCCGTGACGGGCAGGTGCAGCCAAAACCGGGAAAGACCCGGTTGCAGCGGTGCAACCCTAAGTGTGGATGACAAGGTCAAGGAAAAGATTTTACTTCTTGGGAAAGAAGTAAATCCAGCACTAATTTGGTGTGTCCTGGAGACCAGTGGCTAATGGAGAAATTAATAGATAACATCAAATACAATTCAAAACAGCATAGTCACGAATCTTTTCATGAAAAATGGCTTCCCTTCATCAATTATAATAACATAAATTTTATAACTATTCACTCTCCAACTTGCCAGGGATCACTATGGTCCGACTTACTCCAGACAAGCTAAACTGTATACGATTTTATAGAAAGATAGTTTTTGAAAGTTTTGAAAGATTGTTTTATAATTGTAAGATTCTGTAAGGTTTTAGCCTTTTTTATGGTACCTTTTTATTGTACAAATAAAAATTAATTAAAAAAAAACTAAATAAAGACAAATAAATACTACATAAAACTAACCGCTAATGGAGGTGAACAAACAAAACAAAAGTAAAGATGAATAAATTTTTATGTAGTTCCATTTTATTACTCACTTTGCTGCATCTTGTCCTGTCATTCTTACTTCAGCTTTTTGAATTCCTTCCCCTCTGAAATCTTTTACTAGAACATTTTATAGAGATATCCACATCTCTTTTCCTTCAGGGACTTGCTATTCCCTCCACATCATCTTTGTTCTGGGCATATTGTTCCTTTTGTTGGTACTGTCACAGAAAATCTCACAAAGTGAAGGCCTAAACCATTTAAGGGAGTTATCCCTGGAGTCATACTGGGCAAACATCCAGGCATGCATATACTCCCAAAAGACATTCTCAGACACAAAAAAAGGAGAAAAATAATCTTTTCGCTGGACTGAGGAATATCAGTCTTCAGCAGAGGCTATGATCAAGGACTAGCCAAACTTCTGAAAGACTGACAGCCTTTTGTGTGTGATGCTGGAAATATGTTTTAATCTAGGATGCATTATTTATGAAAAAGCTGCTAATGTGAAGTTGAAAGCAAAAGAGAGATGTTTTCAACCTGAATATACATTCCAGTCTTTAGTTGGCTGGGCTCTAAGCTTTTGTGTCTGTGCACACTAAAAATGCAGCTGGGGGTGGTCTTTGTTGTGCCTTTGTGCCACATTGCCAAACTGGTCCTGTTGCAGTGGAAAAGACACAGAAGCAAAGCACCACAGGTTTGTGCAGTGGGTTGTCCAATAGTTTGTGTAAGCAAAGTACTGCATTTGACACTTGTGCAAAGATGGGGCTATCGATAGTAAATATAATTGAAAAGCAATACTGTATTTATTTATTTAGCTTTTGCTGTTATACTTTTGTTTTAGTGGATGCTGCTTTTGTTTTGGTTTTCCAAAATCGAATAGGAACAACATTTGAAGGTGTGATACATACAACACTTATGGGGGGAACTTTGTCCCCTGTGGTATCTAATGGGGGCAAAAAGGTCAGTGGTTTGTCTATAGTTGATTAATGACAGCCATTTGATAGCAAATGAAATATCACATAAAGCTGGCAAATGACACAGCAAATCAATATTTAGTACAAAACCCCCTGATACAATTATTTTGGCAATCAAGAGCATTAGGTGCATAAAACTTGATTTAAAGAATGGCATTTACTCTAGAGGTATTCATGGGAAATGCTTTGAGTGTTCAAAAGAATCCCCAAAGTGTTAGAGTGGAAATGCACTAATCAAAACAATCTGCAACAGACTGTTTTCTCCAGGCAGCTGATACCTCTGATGAAAGTTGAGAGTAGATGGCATGCATCGACCTTTTAAAATGTAGCAGCAAATTGCAGGACACTCTTGCCTCTCTCTTAAAGTTCACATAGAGGTCTGTTCAACTTAGCATGACTTATAAATCACAATACACTGGCCCACATAGTTCCTATTAAAGGTGCATCAGAGCCTTTGTTCTAAATATGTGTTCCCAGGCCTTTCTGCCACCTGCAAGTGAGAACTTGATCTCAGATTGCACTAACAAGGTGTCAGTGTTGAGATGCAAAGCATAATAAACCCAGTTTTTGCTTTGCTTTAAGCTTACACTGCAGACTATGTGAAGGGGAAGGTTGCTTCTCAAATCATTTGTTAAGTGTCACATCAGTGGAATAAACCATCCTGCAAAAATTGTTCCAGCTTTCATTTTGAAATTATAAAAAGAAACATGTGGGCCACGATCTCAAACACATTTGTTAGCGAACAAGTTAGTTGTCAGTACTTATTTCTGAGTAAAAATGTTCATGGATACTGTTCAGAGCTTTAAAAAGTCTAAGTTGTTTTAAATTCCAAGATGATAGAAACATATGTCTAGTTGCTCCAGCATCATATTTGCTTGGCAAGTTTAAAATGTACCTGGCATTTTGCGTAGGGGAGTTTTATCTATTATTTACTTACTATGTTTCATTTTGCTTTTACTTAAAGCTGAAAGTGCTTTGTATCTATGTTTGCAGCCATTTTTCCTAACAGGCTAATAAATCTTTGGTGTTTTCATTGGGCTTATCAAGCCCACTAAACTGTTTGGTTTTTTGCTTTATTTTCTGCTGCCCCATTTCCTTAGTTAATTTTTGTGCCTTATGTACTCCAGTTCCAGAATTTCGGAAGGGACACTCTTTATGCCCTCTCTCTAAAACAGTTTTTACTTTCTTTTCTAATTCATGACAAGAACAACTGTAGTGTCCAATGACTTTCACTGTTTTTGATGTGTTAAAGCAACTTTGACAAATTCTGGTATTAGAGGAGATTGTTAGATAAATCATGTGGTGGAATAGCATTAAATCCTCTATGACAACCATGGGCCTGTCCCAAGTAGTATCTAGTGCCACCCATACTGCAAGACACATTGTGAACCTAGTTTTCTGTGCAGGATGGGATAACAGTGATCTGAATGTGCAGGAACTTTTTACAGTTCTGTTGTCATGGATTGATCACTACCTGGTGGGTTTAGACTCACTGCAACTCAGAGCCTCTGCAGGGGTGGGGGGTTGATTAAGATGGTCCACCCCAAGAGGCTTATGGATCCAGATGGATTCCTCAGGGCTTTCAGGGAGCTTTCTGTTGCCTTGGCAAGTGATCCTGTTGAAGCTGTGGCTGATCTCTGGAATAAGGAAATGGCCACGGTTGTGGACAAGATTGTTCCTAAGTATTCCCTCTCATGAAGTGGAGCCAAGCAAGCCCCTTGGTTCACTAGGGAGCTGGTGGTGATGGAATCAGTGGGACAGAGACTAAAGTGATGATGGCTTATATGAAGTGAGTCTGATTGAACATGGCTTAGAGCTTAGTGGAAAGGCTATGCCATTGTGGTGGTGGCAGCAGCAGCAAAGAAATCCTTCCTCGCTGCCACTAGTTAAAAACTAGTGCACCAGCTGTGGCTATTCTCTGAGAAGTCATATCTGGTTATGACAACATATGCCTAGATTACATATTATCTGGACTACTATAACACATTCTCCATGGAGCTGCCTTTGGAAACTTTTCTGAAACTTCAGTGAATTCAAAATGCTGCAGCCATCCTGTTGACAAGGGCTGGGCACAGAGATCACATGACCCTCCTCACCCATTGAAACAGCTGCATTGGTTACCAGTCCATTTCCAGGCAGAATTCAAAGTGCTAGTTTTGAAGCCTTTTAAAGTCCCACACAGCTTGGGTCCAGAATATCTGAAAGACCATATCGTTTTATATAAGCCAGAGGGTGTATTAGGATCTGCTGGGGAGGGCCTTTTCACAGTCCCACCATGCTCACAGGTGTGCTTGCAGAAGACTTGTGAGATAGCTGTATTACTCCCACACTGTAGAACTCCCTTCCACAGGAGGACCAGTTGGCTCCCTCCCTCCTGTCTCTCCACTGGCCAGTGAAGACATTCTTATTTAGGCAAGCCTTTTGAAATGTAATTATGGAGTTGCAATATGTGTGGAATGTGGTGTGCTGTACTTTTAAAACTTTTTTGCTGAAACTTAATTCCTTTTAACTGTTTTAATCATGTTTGTAATAAAACTGATAATCAATGTTATCAGTGTTTTAACTGTCTTTGTTTTTTAAGCTATTGTAAGCTACCTTGTAATCCCTTTTGGGAGAAAGGTGGGGTGTAAGTGCAATAAATAGGTAAATAATAATATACAAATAACGTATCAATAAACTGATAGGCACTGGAAATGCATGGCTTTCCAAATATTGGACTATAGCACTCAGCTTTCTGAGAGTCTTGCAATATCTGGAAGTACACATATTGCCAGCCCTTATGTCCCATCTAATATATATATATATATATATATATATATATATATATATATATATATATA